>NW_026996785.1:0-305027 GCF_035044405.1 Drosophila montana
TAAGTTAACGCCAGCTAAACCAAAATAGGCTGACCGGATGCGTGTGCGACAAAGTTGCCCGCTCAGCAGTCTGCAATTTAAACATGCGCAACGAAGTTGCGATCCCCAGCAATGCAATATGATCCGTACGCCATGCGGCCACTGGAATGTGTCACGAGGCGCATGGTCAGCATTCTGCCAACATCGCTGCCGGGAGTCCGTAGCTTAAGTTATGTTTATAATTGCATGCTTGAATCAGTTTTATAAGAACCCTCGAATGGACAAAGCTGACCGCGAACAATAAAATATAAAGAAACAAACTTCTCGTTATTATAATTGGCGCCCAACCAAGCTTTATAAAACTCCGTAACTAAAATCCCGGTCTAGCTAACGCCGAGTAATGGTAAAAGTAGTTTCGTTAAAATTGAATAATAAGACAACAATTATTCAACACATCTCGTGAAAACTATTTCGAACTCAGTGATTATGTTTTTATGAAACCCGCTCCAGCCAACGCCGCAAGTATTGAAACTAATTTGTAAAAAAAAAAAAGCAACAACAGTGAAAACTTTCTTCAAAAAAAAGACATTGCAAGAAATTGCGCAAAAATAAACACTCAAAAAAATTCCACACAACAACAACACATCATCGCCGCAGCGTTCGTACACCACTCCGCACGACCCCGCCGCTACTCCACCGCCATCGACTCCGCACCAAGGCTACTTTAGAAAAAATGAAATTCATGTAAGTGAGCTGTTTAAATGTCTATCACTCCGTGAAAAAAAAAACATAATAAATAATGAAAATAAACTTACTGAATTAATCAAAGTAAAATTTTGTTCGTCATTTTTGTCTTGATAATTGAGTAGTAACCCATACAATTTAATGTAACAATTCATGTGGAGAAACAATAGGTCTATAAAACATTCAGATAGCGAAGACGAGATTATTAGCTCTTATAGGGAAAAGAAAAGTTCCAACAACATGACTTCGCAACAAGACGTAATCAAGGCCATGGAGGCAGAAATTCAATTAGCATTGCAGGAACAGACTAAGAATTTACAAAGGGTGTTTGATGAAAAAATGGAAAATATGATTAGTAGTTTCCGTAGTGAATTAAATTCTTTAAAAACAGAGTTTAATAAAAAGAAAGAAATTGTTGAATATCAGAGGGTTAAAATCGTTCCAGGAATAGAGTGCGATCAGTCCCTTGATCTTGTTAAAACCTTGCCTGAATTTTCTGGCAAAATAGATGAATACGTTGCCTGGCGAGAAGCAGCAACACTAGCCTACGAAGTATTTTAACCTTTTGATGGGAGTTCAAGACATTTCTATGCAATTGGTATTATAAGAAATAAGATCAAAGGCCCAGCAAGCGCAAACTTATCATCATTTAATACGGTTTTAAATTTCAAGGCTATTATAGGCAGACTCGACTTTACCTACGCAGATAAGACGCCAATACGTGTTATTTTACAAAAACTTGGTACCCTTAAACAGGGTGAAGGAGAATTGTTAAAGTATTATGATGAGGTTGAAAAAACTTTGACTCTCCTCACTAACAAAACCTTAATGACACATGACCCTGCAGCAGCAGCGGTCTTGAATGAGCAATTTAGAAAAGACGCGCTACATTCCTTTGTAGCTGGCCTTAAGAGGTCTCTTAAAACGGTAGTATTTTCTGCCCAACCAGAAGACTTACCGTCAGCCTTGTCTTTGGCACAAGAAGCTGAAGTTTCCAACGAATATTCACAATTCGCTGCAAGCTTTGCCAAAACCAGTGACCATTAATGGTCAAGGGAAATATTTTCAAAATAAGACTCAAGGTAATAACAAGGCCAATGGGCAAACGAATCCCCAGTCAAATCAACAGGGAAATTCACAGTCCAATTCTGCAAAACAACGGTTCCAGGGTAAAGACCAGCAGTCACGAGCCCCTGAACCAATGGAAATTTACCCGTCTACATCACGTTTTCGGCTCAAACTAATTTCAACAGAAAAACAGACTCAACCCAGAGCCGACAAAATGTAAATTGTTCAGCTCAAGAACAGTGCACTGGTGATAACGATTACCAGTCTCACGGTGAGGAAAATGTTGAAGCATTCGAAGACAACGTATCTCATGATTCCTGTAATTTTTTAGGAATAAGTCCTTTCTCCCGTACGTCGAACAAGATGTAGGAGGAGGATTGGTTCTTAAGCTACTAATTGATACCGGGGCATCTAAGAACTATATCAAACCCCTGTCCGCTTTACAAAACGTCACACCAGTTTAAAAGCCTTTTCAGGTTAATTCTATCCATGGGGGCACAAAAATTTTACAAAAATGTCCGATTAAATTGTTCTATGAAACATCCTTTTTCTTCATTTTACCATCTTTAAAAGATTTCGACGGTATAGTGGGACTTGACTTACTTATGCAAGTCGATGCAAAACTTGACTTTAAGAACGGTATCATTAGGCTTAAAGGCGGCACGCAGCCGCTCAATTTTAAAACTTGCCCCCACGTAAATTTTACTCAAGTCAATGATTCAGATGTACCTTCATCTATGAAAGAATCTTTTGACATAATGATAAAACGCAGATCAAATGCGTTTGCTGACCCAAATGAGTCCCTACCTTATAATATAATCACTGTGGCTACCATCCGAACAAACGATGAGCCGGTGTACTCAAAATTATACCCATACCCTATGGGTGTGGCTGATTTTGTCAATTCAGAAGTTAAACAACTTCTCGACAATGGCATCATCCGGCCATCAAGATCGCCTTACAACAACCCCATCTGGGTTGTCAACAAAAAGGGTGTTGATGAGCTCGGTCACAAGAAAAAAAGAATGGTCATCGACTTCAGGAAACTGAATGAAAAAACGGTGAGCGATAAATACTTTATACCTAATATTTCAGCAATATTACCAAACATGGGTGAGGCCCAGTACTTCACAACACTGGACCTCAAGTCAGGCTTTCACCAGATAGAACTGTCAGAAAGAGATGAGAAAAAACCGCATTTTCCGTAAACAATGGAAAGTATGAGATTTGTAGGCTCCCTTTCGGTCTGAAAAATGCACCGAGCATATTTCAGAGGGCTATTGATGACGTCCTCCGAGACGAAATTGGGAAAACTTGTCATGTCTACGTTGATGATGTGATAAATTTTTCTACAAACAAAGAGGACCATGTTAAACACATCAATTGGGTTTTAAAAAGCCTTGAAGATGCAAACATGAGGGTGTCTCAGGAAAAGTCCAAGTTCTTCAAAAAGAGCGTGGAATATCTGGGATTCACCGTGTCCAGAGGTGGAATTCAAACTTCACCTGAAAAAAAAAAGTGCAAGCTATAAAAAGCTTCCAAATCCCGAAAACACTAATTGGCCTTAGGATTAGCCAATTATTATAGGTGTTTTATTAAGGGATTCGCCGATATCGCCAGACCCCTATCGTACGTCTTAAAGGGCGAGAATGGCAAAATAAGTGCTAACCAGTCGAGGAAAGTAGTTATCGAACTCACACAGAAGCAAATTGAAGTGTTCTGTAAATTGAGGGATATACTAGCCTCTGAAGATGTCGTTTTGAGATATCCAGACTTTAAAAAGCCATTTGACTTGACAACAGATGCCTCAGGGTACGGCATTGGAGCAGTGCTATCCCAAGAAGGTCGTCCCTTAACTCTCATTTCACGAGCATTACGGGACAATGAGCAAAATCTTGCGACAAATGAGCGAGAACTCTTGGCCATTGTATGGGCTCTGAAAAACCTTAGGAATTATCTTTACATTAATATCTTTACAGACCATCAGCCTCTAACATATGTCAGATAAAAACCCTAATGCTAAGGTAAAACGCTGGAAAGCTTTTATCGACGAGCACAATGCAAATATTATTTACAAACCTGGCAAAGAAAACTATGTGACTCGCAATGCTCAGATATCGCTACAATTCATAGCGAAGAATCCCTGACCTACACAATTGAGACCACCGATAAACCAGTAAACTGTTTCAGGAATCAGATTATTATTGAAGAATCTCATTCCCCTTTTGTCAGAACTATCATACTCTTTCAAAACAAAACACGGCATATTGTAGGGGTCTCAGATGGGAGCAGTCTTTTGCAAACACTACAGGATGTTGCAAATGCAGGTGTCGTCAATGGAATCCATTGCGAGCATTTATCCATGCTTTTATACAACACAATTTGATTGAACTATTTCCATCAACGACATTCCGATACTGTAAGTATGTGGTGACAGACATCCCAGACAAGACAGAACAAAGAGAAATAGTAACAGTAGAACATAACAGAGCTCACCGAGCAGCGCAGGAGAATGTCAAGCAAATAATGCGCGACTATTTTTTCCCAAACATGTCAAAACTGGCAACAGAAATTGTTGCCAATTGTAGAATTTGTTCAATGGCTAAGTACGATCGACACCCAAAAAAACAAATGTTAGGTGAAACACCCATTCCAACCTACACGGGAGAACGTCTGCACATTGATGTATTTTCGACAGACCAGAAATTTTTTTAACATGCGTTGATAAATTTTCTAAATTTGCTGTGACACTGCCCATTTGCTCAAGAGCAATCATAGACATCAAAACCCAATCTTACAACTCATAAATTTTTTTCCCAACATTAATACCATATATTGCGACAATGAAAGATCCCTAAATTCTGAGACAGTGAAATCCATCTTGTGTAAATTCGATATCCAAATCGTAAATACGCCTCCCTTACACAGCGTCTCAAACGGCCAAGTCGAACGGTTTCATAGCACTTTGGCAGAAATTGCACGGTGTATGAAACTTGACAAACACATAAGCGACACCGTTGACCTGATCCTGCTTTCAACGATTGAATACAATATAACTATTCATTCAGTGACGGCAATGAAACCAGTCGATGTTATCTGCTCAAACAGCACAGAAACAGGAATACAGATAAGGGACAGACTTATAAAAGCACAATCTAAGAAAATAGCACAGGAAAATAAAAACAGGGAAAACAAAGAATAACTAGTAGGAGATAAGGTTTGGGTAAAATCAAATGGGCGCTTGGGTAATAAATTAACCCCACTATGTGTAGAAGGCATAGTAGAAGCGGACCTAGGATCAACGGTTTTAATAAAAGGGAGGGTGGTCCACAAGGACAATCTTAGAAAATAAAAAATAAATTCTTTTTATTCATTCTTTCAATTTAGTCTAACAACAACACTGGTAGTACTTCTAATGATGACCCTTACGACCGCGACAGTTAAACTGACAAACTACACACTTTCGGACTACATACCAGTAACTGACGGGGTCGTAACTATTTGGGACGAGTACGGCTACCTAGGACACACAACGAACGTGACTTCGTACGAGACATACGCAGACGAAACCAGACAGACGATAGACTTATTCAAACAGGACCACATTCGAAACGTACTACTCACTGACCTCGGACACATCGACACACTAATTATGACACTCAAGAAATCCTCGCAGCATCAATCTCTTGGGGACAGCACTTAAAGTTATAGCAGGAACCCCAGACTTCGACGACTGGAAACAGGTCAAGTTTAGACAGACGCAAATAACGGATTCACACAACTTATAGATCGAATTAAATAATAAATTTCAAACAAGACTCAATCAATTAACAGAAATAGCTAACTCTATTAGCAAGACAGAAGAAATAGACTTAGATCATTTATATGAAACAATTTTGGCAAAAAATAGGATGATTATATCAGACTTGCAAAATTTAATTCTCGCAGTAACACTTTCCAAAATAAACTTGATCAGTCCGGTAATGCTTGATAACGTCGAGGTTAAGGAGATGACATTTAAACATATCACTAACATTAGTATAAGCGATGTATTAGAAGTTGCTACCATTAAAGCTTTTCAAAATAACGACATTTTGTATTTTCTTATTAAATATCCTATACCTAAGTTAGTATGCAAAAAAATAAATGTTCTTCCCGTTCAACGATCTGGTAAAATTCTGGACTTCGAGGAGAGTAGCATCGTAGCGGATTGCGGTACAGACATCTTCGCTGTAGGCGAGTGCAATGCGGCAATCGGCACCCCATCCTGCAAAAACATAAAAGCACCCAGCTGTGCCCAGCAATTGATAGCTGGAACACTCGCGCAATGTAGTGCTCGCCCCGGCCACCTAGATGAGTTAATGGTGATAGACGATGGTGCTATCGTAATTAACGAAGCATCCGTAAACATCTCAGGATACTCAGGCTCATCGTCATTCATCTCTGGAACTTACCTGGTCAACTTCGATGACGAAATTGTAATTAACAACACACGATACGTCTACAACTATGGTGTCTTCAGAATTCCTTCTGTGGTTTCAGCGGTCACTCAAATCAACGTGACTAAACATTGGGAACACCTGAGCTTACCTCTCCTACATGAGATGAGTACGATAAACCTGCAACACATCCGCCAACTAAAATCTGCGTTGACTTACGAACCCATATGGAGTGGAGGAGTCACACTAACGGTTGTCTTCTGTTTCTTGGTACTAGTGCAAAGGATTCGCCAGCGCGGAGAGCTACAACAACGGAATGCCATTATCGAGAAACTACAAGCAGGCACTAGGAAGACCGAGGACGTCCTTCACTTGGCCGAGGGAGGAGTTAACGCCAGCTAAACCAAAATAGGCTGACCGGATGCGTTTGCGACAAAGTTGCCCGCTCAGCAGTCTGCAATTTAAACATGCGCAACGAAGTTGCGATCCCCAGCAATGCAATATGATCCGTACGCCAAGCGGCCACTGGAATGTGTCACGAGGCCCATGGTCAGCATTCTGCCAACATCGCTGCCGGGAGTCCGTAGCTTAATTTATGTTTATAATTGCATGCTTGAATCAGTTTTATAAGAACCCTCGAATGGTCAAAGCTGACCGCGAACAATGAAATATAAAGAAACAAACTTCTCGGTGTTATAATTTGTATACTAACACACATACAAACATAGGTGCTTGCACGGCTCTTATAGAGCCGAAGCGCAGAATACATTCTATTTTTAGCTTTTCGCTCTTTCGGCTATGAGAGCACAATGATACTGATTTCGATCTCAAATTTCAAAAAAGCAGGCTGCATAGTAGGATTTTGTTGTATGGCGTTACTCATCTTAGTGTTTATATTGTCTTTGGTTCGAACTCGTAACTAACTTTCCGCCGCCTCTACCCAACAGCCACACCATTCATTGAGTCTTAACGAGAAAAGAACGAATTAAAATAACAGCACAAAAAACAATACAATCGCAACTGCAATGCTGTTGATATAATTCAAAGCGGACACGCATGAATGTGTGTGTGTACATGTATACAAAAATTCTTGTAATTTGCGCTTACCGCCCCAAAGTCGAGGCCAGCAATAACATGCTTTATTTAACAACTTCTGTGTTTCTTAACCGATCTTGATGAAATTTTCTACAGCTTATTGTACTATAGAATATTTGTGAATTATCAAAAAGTCAATTGCATTTAAATTGTGGCTTATATTGGTGGGCAGCATAAAGTGGTGTTTTTACTTGATTTATGGTTATGAGGTAGTAGCGGGGAGGTGGTGGTAGCTATAAAATGAAAGATACTTGGTATTTATATACTATTCTAGAAGCAAGATGAGTTTGGTGGCTCTTGCTCTAATTATTTACCAAAATTGCTCATAAAACAGAATATCGAGTTTTATCGATTACTTGGAAACGGGGCAAGTAATCGAATATCGGAAACAAACTCGATCTGCGCGGGCACTAGGACGACCTACAGCTAAAATTTCAAGTCTCTAGCTTTTATAGGTTCTGAGATCCTTGCGTCCATACATACGGACATACATACATGGCTAGATTGACTCGGCTATTGATGCTGATCAAGAATATATGTAATTTATGGGATCGGAGATGCTTCCTTCTGCCTGTTACATACATTTGCACAAATACATTATACCCCTTTTACCCATTTTCAATGGGTTCAGGGTAACAAAATACACAAATCTAAACTTAGGGAAATAAAAAGAAAAAAAAATACGAAGAATAATGAATCGCCGAACTTTACAGATTGACCATGGTCACTGGAGGACAAATTAAATTTCATTCAATTACCGTACAACAACTTATTGCAATGATCAACCTAAGAACAGTAATCTCCGTTAAAACTATATCACACGTTATATACCTAAATTTAGAACAGCTATAAAAACTATCGACGATGAAAAAGAAACAAACGAAATAAAAAACGTCCTCAAAGAAAAAGTAAACCAATAAGAAAATAGGGTTAATAGCCTTATAATTACCAAAAGGCATCGAAGAGGCATAATTAACGGATGAGGCACAGTAATTAAAACCATAACGGGATGAATGCAGAAGACAACTCTAGAACTGACAGAACCTTTAAGAAACTAAAGGAGGAAAATAATAATTATACAAATAATATAAAAATACAAGAAGAATTAAATACCGAGATATTAATAAGATTCACAAATATATCAACACATTACTAAAGAACAAGAAACAATAAATAATTTTTTTTCAAATTACCAAAATTCAATAGACAAAGATCTAAACCTAGAAAGTAAGCAAATTGCACTATTGCAATATACAGTTTGTCAAGTAATTGTTTGCAAAATGAAAAACATCACACAAATTAATTTTTAAGCTTATATTTTACCGACTTAAACTATTTTTTCTAAACTTTGTTTTGCATATAGTTATTATTCTAGGTATTCTTCTTAGATATAAGGCACAAAAATAACAAAATTCAAAACACAAAAGGTAAAAAAGCAGTCAAAACTAAAAATAGGCAAATATTGCGCTGTCAATTAATTCTTTGCAAAATTAAAACAATTACTGTATATATAACTAAATCTAGGAAACTATAGCTATGGTGGTTCTAATATTTGGTATATTGGCCATTAGCATCCATTACAGCCCGCAGACGACGAGACATAGACTAAATAAGGTTATGCAGGTCATATATTTGGGGTATTTTTATCCATTCTTCTTGAATGGCCTTAATGAGATCGTTTTTGTTTGTTGGGCTCCGTTTCCCCACGCGCTTCTTTAAGAAAGCCCACAAATTTTCAATTGGGCTTAAGTCAGGACTCTGGGCAGGGGTATCAATGACTTTGATGCAATTGTACAGCAGCCAAGTCCTGCACAGAAACGATTTGTGTTTGGGGTCGTTGTCCTGATAAAGCTTGTACCTCTGTTTGTTGGGATTTTGGGGATCTACAAAACCAAACTTTATTGCGCTCCTTGACAATTCATTTTTTAGAATGTTCAAGTAAAACTCCTTCGTCATAACATCATTGAAAATGCGCAGCTCACCACCTTTCGACGATATGCAGCCCCACACCATTACAGAGAGTTTGCCAAACTTTACTGTTGGTATTATATTTTTCTTTTCTAGAGCTGTATTGGGCTTTTTTCAAACTTTACTGGGTCCGTCATGATAATATAACATTATTTTTATCTCGTCACAAAAAATTACGTCATTCCAGTACTCCGCGGGCTTGTTAACATTGGCAATAGAAAAATTAAGCCGCCTCTGAATATTTACTGCATATAGTAATGGTTTCTTTCTAGCTATTTGCGACGAGTATTTATGCATTTTTAAAACTTTACCCAACTGTCTCGTGGCTCACTGTCTTCTTGCAGTCATTTTTTAGGTCAAATGCCAACTGTCTGAGGCTAGTTTAAGGATTATTGTTGGTCTGTTTTAAAATTTTTGAATGATCGCGTCTAGTGAGCTTTGCTGGTCTGCCTCCGGAGTGCTTTAATTCCAACCTGTTTTCTTTTTCGGCGCGGTTAATAATATTATAAATAGTTCTTAACTTAATTGAGAACATTTCTGCCAATTTCTTAGCTGATTTCCCCTTGTGGTAGTGGAAATAAACTAATTGAATTAGGTTTTCATTAACTCGTTGACCAGGCATTGCAAAAAGCTCTAAATTAGGTAATATTTGATCTGTTCAAAACGCAGAATCGTTTAGAAGGAATTCGCACAATCATAGCAAAGACTCACTCATTCAATTTTCTTCGAATTGGAAGTACCGTTAGGTAGCTTGGGCTCTAAATCGAATTGTGTTTGCATTTTGCAAAGAATTAATTGACAGCGCAATATTTGCCTTTTTTTAGTTTTGACTGTTTTTTTACCTTTTGTGTTTTGAATTTTGTTATTTTTGTGCCTTATATCTAAGAAGAATACTTAGAATAATAACTATATGCAAAAAAAAGTTTAGAAAAAATAGTTTAAGTCGGTAAAATATAAGCTTAAAAATTAATTTGTGTGATGTTTTTCATTTTGCAAACAATTACTTGACAAACTGTATGTATAGAATAAGTTTCAATATAGACATACTATATAATCATTTAAGCAATATCGCAGGGAGTATCTTACTATCCAAATTAAAAATTCTCCCTTAATTTATACTAACTAACGAAGAAGTTGAAAAAATAACAAAAATCATAGAAATTCAAAACATCAAATTACAAATTTAGAACACTTATACAGATTACTAAGCTTAGAAACAACTCAACAAGACCAAACTATCATATTCCTAATAAAGATACCTATATTAAGCAATGAAGAATTTCAAATGTACCGCATCATACCATTGCCCATAAACGAAATACAGTCCATTGTAACACCTAAATATGTAATATATAATCAAAATAGCATAAGACAAATTAACACCCCGTGTCAAAAGCTACACAAAATAAATATTTGCGAAGTCTCAGAAATGGAGGAAATTTAAACAAACAAAATATTTATAAGTAATATTTAAAACAAAACACAATTAGTTGCACCACAACAAATTTATGTAGACAACAACAAATTTTTGAACCGGAAAAGGTGTGATATTTGTATTCAACGCACCAGCAACCAACATAGAATCAGATTGCTGAGAAAAAAGATCTGTATAAGGATCAATTATCATCAAATATGCGAATTGCACCGTCAAAATAAACATCGAACGATATGACTACTCGATTATTACAATGAAGGATAGAAAAGAAATCAGCACTCCCAAAATAGAAGGAATCACGATCAATACCGCAATAGAGAAAATCAATCTACAAAAACTCCAATTTCAAAACATCCAACATCAAAAGCTAATAAGGCAAATAAAAGAACAGTCCAAGTCACATCTGGTAGCAATATACTCGATGCTAATTGGCGGCATAACAGCAACAGCCTACTATATCCGAAGGAAGCAAATCATTTACTCCACAAAGTACGCAGAAACAGTCTCAGTTCAGGCCATACCTTCGATGTGGCCCTCACTTCACTCCAGGGGGGGAGGAGTTACCGTATCTCCCAGCGAGGGTATCACAGAGTCGATACCTCCAACTAAACCACCAAGAAGCGGATAGAACAAGACTTCCCTCCCCTTACCTCTCGCTGCCCACTCAAGAGGGCATCAGTACATTGTCAGAGCTTTTAAGTACATTGTATCAAATTCCAAACGAAGCAGTTTAAGAGGATGTGGTTGCGACACTTCTTTTCGCTAGCAATTGAAAACACCTAAATCAGCACTTTCTCAGACTCATGTTGAGAAACAATTCTAAAACATATTGTAAACATTAGCTTAGCATAAGATTGAAGAATAAATGTGAAGTCAGTCTGTACTGAAGAATCAAACCCAACAGTTAGTCTTTTATTGAATGCCTATAAAAGTATAAAGAAGAATACATTGTGAAAGTGTTCAACATCCTCCTTCAACTAGGACATCATTTGGTATCTCTCTCGGCCACGGAAGATATCCGGGCACTAGGAGGACCTACGCTTTAAATTCAAATCTATAGATCTTATAGTTTCTGATATCCTTGCGTTCATACATACAGTCAGACGGACGGACGGACAGTCAGACGAACATGGCTAGATCGACTCGGTTTGTGATGCTGATCAAGAATATATGTGTATACTTTATGGGGTCGGAGATACTTCTGGGTCAACATGGACAACGGTTTTATATAGTTTTTAGAGGCGCCTGTGTCTATTAGAAGTCAGATATTATGCCCCACAACCGTACGAGCTATGTACGGGAGCAGGAAATTTCCCCTAAAAAAATGCAGCTTTCGGCGTCGGACAATTCATCTTTAACAGCAGTCGCCTCGGACCATGCTTATTTTTCATATGACTTGTTCTCAGATTGACTCTGAGATGTGAAGAGTGCATCTCATAGGACTTTTGCTTAGAGCGTGACGACTATTTCCATGGGCTATGTCCCCGAAAGTTCGACGGTTTACTGTAACGTGAAGACGAATAAATTCCCATGGGCTCCGGTGTTTGACCTTGAGCGTTCTGTGAATAAGGGCGCTGTTTCGAGCTGCCCGACTTGGTCTGGCTCTGATGAGGGTTTTTGCCATGGTCACCTTGATTCTCAGCGTTTTGTGAGGCATCTTGGCCATTATTTTGACGTCGACCCTGGGGTCGTTGACCCCTAGACTTTTGGGATCTTTGTTCCATATGCTTGGCAAAACTAGTTGCGAACATACAGAGATCGTTACTGACCTCTGCCTCTTATTCCAAGGCAGTGCAGTTGGCAAATCTCGAGGATGGGCTAGGAAAACGGCTGATTGGAGGGACTTCTTCAATCCTAATACGAATGTGAGTAACGCGTCGCTTCTATATTTCTCATTGAGGACAGTAGCGGCGGCTGTATCATGAGTAATTAACATCTTGTTTGTCAACAGCGGTAGCTTTCTCTTAATTTCGTCATAATACTTTAATGAATGCCCATTAATATCGCCAAGTTTCATTAGGTACAGCACTTGCTGTTTGACGCGCATTGGTGTCTTGTCTGCGTACGTTAAATCAAGCCTAACTAAAATTACTTTAAAATTTTGAACTGTGTTAAAGAAGGCTAGCGTAAAATGACAACTGCTGGTAATGCATAGAACAGCCCTCATAAGGCTTTTAAATTTCATAGGTGTTTCTTGTGTTAACTGAATAATTTTTTAATCAAAGGTACGGGCCTGTGCCTCAAGTACTGACCTGACGACAATTTCTATAATTTCAGCGAAAGTTTGTCTTCATTTTTGATTTCCTTTCTGCTAAAATTTATTCCCTATAACTGTAGTTTAAGAGTTTGAGAGCACAGACTGGACACAACAACCTACAGAAAGATTATTATCATTCCATTATTATTATTATTTTTTTTATTTTTTATTTAAAGAAATTTATTCATTGGTCGATAAAATAATTTATTTATTTCTGGCCAATTGATCGCTCACTTTCATGAATTTTATATTTACAGCCGGATACCTCATTTCATTCGTGGTGCGTTGTTGGTGTTGTGGAGCTGTTGCTAACCGGCCGCCTTGTTGCCGATTTTTGTGTTTTGTGTTGTGATTTCTTATCTCGCTCAGCTTTGTTGCTGAGGTTCTAACAAAGACAATATTAACACTAAGATGAGTAACGCCCATACATTTGCATACGACGCAAAATTTCTAGCCTGGCTTCCTATCTGGCTTGTACGACTTCACACGACACGCCAGCCGACTGCTGTTCGTTCAGACGAATGAATGCCGAAGTCGCGGCTTGCTGATGCTAACAGGAGCAATAAAGTTAGTCGCCAGCCCGCCTTCAGCAAAGCTGGTCGATGTTGCTTTGCGTCGCTTCGTTTTCGAAGTACATTGAGCGAAAAAGTTTTAAACTTACGATAGACGCAAAGTACTTCTGCTTTATCCATGAAATGCATGCTTTACTTAAATGATACCTTACCCTAGATACTAAAGATAAATTTTACAGGAAAATTTAAGAATAAAATAATTTTTTCACAAAGCGCATCTTGTGCAATAACAATGTTAAGAAAATAACACACATAGATTGATTTCACTTTTGTTTTTGGATAGTGTATGCTCGATCGTGTCAATGGCGTGCAAGCGCACATATGTTTGAATGTAAATTATGAATGCATAATATATATATGTGTATATATATATATATATATATGTATATATAGGCCGGGTTATATATATATACTACTATATATATATACTAGCGGGTATAACCCGGCCTAGCCCGTGGCACGTATATTATAAAATCTATGTTTTTAAAAAGCCTTGAAAATAATTTTGAAACTGATCGGACGGGAATCAAACAACTTTTTTTGCAAATCGGACAGAACTGAAAATTTAACAAAAAAAATCTTTGAAATGCATCTTCCACCCATGGAGGAGGATAAACACGTCTCAAATGATCTTTGGAAACGAATTTGAGCGCGAAACGTCACCCACCAAATCTTTGACCTCCATTTCCACCAAGAAGGAATGGATTTTTCGAAAACTGTGAAACATCCCTTCAATAAATTTGAACAAAGATCTTTGAAAATAAGTTTGGGGCGATCGGATCGTAAACAAAAAACTTTCATACAACCGTTTTTCGCGATTTTTCCACACTTGCGGGTGGCATTTCCCGAAACCCAGTCTTAACGTGCGCCTACATCACATAAGGTAACTACAGTTAAATTTTAAGCTTCCTAGCTGTTACGGTTTGGGCTGTGCGTTGATCACCAATCAGTCAGTCACTCAGTCAGTCAGGACAAACAGGTTTATATATAGATATACATATATATATATATATACATATATATATATATATATACATATATATATATAAATATTTCCATCGACTTATAAATACAGATTTTCTATGGAACCAACCTCAGTACACAACATGCATTTATATGTCAACACAAATTTGGAATGGGTCATGATCAGCGCTAGAAAACAAAGAAAATTGATTTCTTTACCAGCCAAAGCCCAGGGCAGTCAATAACATCACATTTAAATATGATGTTATGTATGTATACTAACACACATACAAACATAATTGCTTGCACGGCTCTCATAGAGCCGAAGCGCGAGTACATTCTGTTTTTAGCTTTTCGCTCTTTCGGCTATGAGAGCGCAATGATACTGATTTCGTTTTCATTCTCAATTTTCAAAAAATCAAGCTGCATATTAGCATTTCATTGTACTTACTTATCTTAGTGTTTATATTGTCTTTGGTTCAAATTAAACCGTGAACACATTAAAAATGGTTAAAAAGGGTATAATGTATTGGAAGCATCTCCAACCCCATAAAGTATATATATTCTTGATCAGCATCAACAGCCGAGTCGATCTGGCCATGTCCATCTATCTGAACTTTGGAACGTATGTTAGGTTCTCCTAGTGCATGCGCAGTACGAGTTTGTTTCCGATAATCGATGACTGTTCCGTTTTTAAACAATCGACAACAATCGATATCGAATTCCTGTTTTTTTGAGCAAATCTCGTACATTTTGAGAGCTAGCGACACCAAATTTTACAAGTAGCTTCTTAAAAAATATATTTATATTAAATATTATATAACTATTGCCACCGCCTCGCCTATACACCATGGCTACAAATCAAATAAATAAACGAATTGGAACTACCCAACAAATTAAGACACAATTTTAATACAATTGTCTATTTGAAAATATACGAATTTTCTATACCATAATAAGATCTACTGTTGAAATATCACCAAGATAGGTAAAGAAACACAAAAGTTTTGAAATAAACTGTGTTTTGGTTGTTTGCGGCAGCTAGCGAAAATAATAAGAATGTCAGTATACATGTATACGTACACATTGCCGCGCGTTTTTATTGAATTCTATCAACAGTATTGCAATTGGGATTATATTGTTTTCTGTGCTGTGTGAATGCGTTGCTATTTAAATTTTTTTTTTACGCTCACTTTAATAACTTTTGTGTTTCTTAACCGATCTTGATGAAATTTTCAACATTAAATCTTATTTACTATAAAATATTCTCAAGTAGTTCAAACGAGCTCATATTATTTACCAAAATTTGTTTAAAAAAACAGGATGTCAATATCGGTTTTTATCGATTACTTGGAAACGGGGCAAGTTATCGAATATCGGAAACAAACTCGATCTGCGCGGGCACTAGGAGGACCTACAGCTAAATTTCAAGTCTCTAGCTGTTATATCTAGCGTTCATACCTACGGACGGACGGACAGACAGACGGACATGGCTAGATCGACTCGGCTATTAATGCTGATCAAGAATATATGTACCTAATGGGATCGGAGATGCGTCCTTCTGCTTGTTACATACATTTTGCACGAATACAATATACCCTCTTTACCCATTTTTAATGAGTTCAAGGTATAAAAAACGAGTTAAAATTGCAGCACAGAAAACAATACAATGGCAATTGCAATTCTGTTGATAGAAAACCCACGCGCATAAATGTGTAAACAGAAATTCTTGGAATTTGCGCTTTCTGCCGCAAACACGTGGGCAGCCAAAACACATAACCTACGTGTTTCTTGACCGATCGACAGTACATCTTATTGTGCCATAGAATTCTGTTTTCTCAAAAAGTCAATTGAATTTATAGTGTGGCTTAAATTGGTGGGCAATATAAGTTGGTTTACTAACTTGATTTATAGCTTTGTGGTGGTAGCGGAGAGGTGGCGATAGGTATAAAATGAAAGATACTTGATATATACTATTGTAAAAGCAACGTATCAAGTTTTGTGACTCCAGCTCTTATTATTTATTCAATTTGCTAAAAACAAGATATCGATATCGATTTTAATGGATTGCTTGGAAACGGAGTAAGTTTTCGATTATCGGAAAGAAACTTGTGCTGCGCATGGAGTCAGAGGACCTACAGCTAAAATTTCAAGTCTCTAGCTCTTATAAGTTTTGAAATCCTTTCGTTCATACATACGGACAGACGGACGGTCGGACGGACAGACGGACACACAGACGGACATGGCTAGATCGACTTGGCTGTTGATGCTGATCAAGAATACATACTTTATGGGGTCGGAGAAGCATCCTTCTGCCTGTTATATACATTTGCACAAATACATTATACCCTTTTTACCCATTTTCAATGGGTTCAGGGTATAAAAAGATACATGTCAAGTTTTGTGTCCATAGCTCTTACAAGATATGCTTAAAAAACAGGACTTCGATATCGGTTTTATCGATTGTTTGGAAATCTGGCATGTTATCTATTCCTGTGTAGTATGTATACCCTGCATATTGTAGTGTATCTATATGAAATATACTTTGCGACACTTTGTCGCAATATATGTACATAATTAAATATATAAAGCCAACCACATATAAACATATAAACATTCCAGCGCTCGTGAAACTCGATCAGCCTCATGTGCAGACCGATAGAGGCGCATGAGAAACGCTGAGCATGCACTTTACCGCCAGCGACAGTGGTTGCGCTATACATATGTATATATCTTATGTTTATGCCTTCTGCATAAACATATATTCAGAATACATAGAAGAACATTATGTATTTAGGTGAGGCTCATTCCATGTATCGAATAAGAATTCAGAATAAAGATAGAACCTAAACGGAGCAGACGCCCCCAAAACAAATTACAATTGTTTCATAAATCGAGCCACCTTTTACATGGCGACCGTGACATGGTTGTCGTCACTGTGTGTACAATTCAAGAACAATTTAAAATATCAAATTTCACATACTTATGGTGCATGAAAGTAAACAGATGGCCACAAAGTGGACCCCGGTGATAACTATATACCGGTTATCGGGCAACTCCAACCAATGGCAGTCACCAGCATGACAACAACAACAACATAAGGAAAAACGAACACCTCTCCTCGCCGAGGGAAAACCACCACATGGTAAAAAAAAAAATGAAAAAAACGACAACGAATCGCAACTAATGCGGTTGTCGGCGTGACAACAGTACAACATAAAGACAACAGCAACTACGCTGTGGAAAATTGAGAAAGGTGTCAAAAAAAAGTGTGTCGCAAATGTCTAACCGCATCATCACATTAGATGAGTATAGCCCCGGCCGTTGATCAAGATAGCGTTGAAAAAAAAACCAAGAAATCGAGGCGGCAACAGCTACGTATTAAAAAGCGCAAAGATGAGATATGCAAGCTATTATATAATAACAATATAATGTAATAACAGCATAATGGACGTATTTTGGACACTGTACGCGTCTGTCACATTATGAACATAGTTTGACCACTGTGCTTGCCAGACCAAGCTGTGCAATGAGTTTGGGATATGGTGAAATGATTTCTTAGAATTTGACTACAACGTAGAATATGACTGGCGCCTAGGTACCGTACGAGTGAGGCGACGGCGTTGTCGCGCTGTCGCCGAGTGTAGTCCAGCTAGCGTGTAAAAAGAAGTAGATCGAGGCGTGATCAGAGAATGCGAAGTAGTTGCGTTCAGACAATTGTATGCGCCGGTTGGAATTCGCTTCACTCTCAAAGTTTGTGAGTCAATATGGCAGACCAGCAACCAAAAATAAACGATTCTGCGACATCAGAAGTGGGATCTGCTTTGCCTACAAATATCACTGATGCATACTTGGCAGCTTTACAAGTGCAAAACAACAACCTTTTGGAGATCATTAAAAATATGCAGACACCAAGGGCTCCGGCAACTGATGAAAAGGGAAAACATGTAACTCTGCCAAAATTTAATCCTGAGGGAGCTGGAGCAGATGCCACAGCTTGGTGTACGACAGTGGATCTCATTTTTGCTGATAAAATGCCCGAAGGAAGCATCCTGATGATAACTTTGAGTAAGGCGCTAGAGGGAAGCGCATCACAATGGCTGTCCCAAATATGCTTTGCTGGCATTACATGGCCACAATTCAAAGAACTCTTCGTGCAACGCTTTGTTGGCATAGAAACGTCTGCGGCTATACTGATAAAAATTTTGAACGGGCGACCAAAGTCTGGAGAAAGCTACACCGAATATGGCAGCCGAATTGTCACCTTAATAATGTCAAAATTTAAATCTAATGATCTGGAGGAAATCGCGGTTTCACTAGCTCTGGCCCACATGGCACAAATTGATGACAAATTGTCGCGCTGGGTTTTTACAAACAATATCAAAACCCGAAATGAAATGCAACAACAACTACAAGCGCACACTTTTAAGAAGCGGAACCTAGATGACGACTCATCTACAACAGGCTCGGAGCGTAAAAAGTCTAAGTATCTCTCTCAAGTGAAATGCAACTATTGTGGAAAGTCTGGGCATAAATATGCTGAATGTCGTGCTCGGCAGAGGACACCAATTCAAGGAAAAAGCCACTACGGAAGTTCAACGCAAGGATCAAAAGACCGGTCAACTGTCAAATGTTTCAAATGCGACGAGCTTGGACACTTCGCATCCGCTTGTCCAAAAGGACGATCACGAGGAAACGACCGAGTAATTGAGAAACGTGTAGACATCTGTACTGTAGCTCCGCCATCAGGAACAATAAGCAGTTCAACCGGTGAGTCCGTTCCATTTTGCTTCGACTCTGGAGCTGAATGCTCCTTGGTTAAGGAAAGCGTCGCCGATAAGTTTACTGGTAAAAGAATTAATAACATTGTAAAGTTAAACGGTATAAGTAATGATTCAATATGTAGCACTCAACAACTATTATGTAACATAAATATTGATCAATGTTATTTTGAGATTTTGTTACATGTTATTATGGACAAGTATTTGAAACATGACGTACTAATTGGTCGTGAAATTTTTAGTCAGGGCTTTGGCGTAACTACGGACGCTGACAAATTTCAACTTTACAAAACCAAAAGAGTAGAAGCGTTAATAATTGCCAATTATGAAGATGTCATAGAATCGAATAGTGAACTTGATGATCCTGATAAGGCAGCCTTGATAAATATTTTAAAATATTATTCAGATTGGTTTATTGATGGAATACCAAAGACTAGGGTCACCACAGGGCATTTGGAAATTAGACTAATAGATCAGCAAAAGACAGTACAACGGCGGCCATATAGGCTTAGTGAAGAAGAGAAAATCAAAGTGCGGGGTAAAGTTGACGAATTATTAAAAGCTCAAGTTATTCGCCCAAGCTGTTCACCTTTCGCTAGTCCCATGATGCTAGTTAAGAAGAAAAATGGCACCGATCGACTGTGTGTAGACTATCGCATGCTAAACGACAATACAGTTGCTGACAAATACCCGTTGCCCCTCATCTCAGACCAAATTGCCAGACTTCGTGGTGCTAAATATTTTTCGTGCATTGATATGGCAAGCGGCTTTTATTAAATTCCAGTTCACGAGGACTCAATCGAACGAACTGCATTTGTCACGCCAGAAGGTCAATACGAGTTCTTGACAATGCCGTTCGGTTTGAAGATGATGTTCTCATAATAGCAGAAAGCAAAGAAGATGCGCTAGTTAGATTGCGGACAGTATTGGAGACATTAAGTAAGGCTGGATTTTCATTTAATGTCACCAAGTGCTCCTTTCTCACAACTAGAATAGAGTATCTTGGATTTGAATTAAGCAATGGAGAAATCAGGCCAAATTCACGAAAAATTCAAGCTTTAAATGGATTACCACCACCTCAAAATGTTTCACAGCTAAGACAATTTATTGGTTTAGCTTCTTATTTTCGGCAATTTGTGTTAAATTTCTCCCAAACACTTAAACCTCTGTATCTTCTCACCTCTAAGAAAAACACTGACTTTGTTTGGTTACCAGTGCATGAACAGATACGAACAAAAATAATAACTATATTGACTCAGACGCCAGTTTTAATCATATTCGATCCGCAATACTCAATAGAGCTACATACAGACGCAAGTTGTATTGGGTATGGAGCGATCCTGTTACACAAAATTGACAATAAACCTCATGTGGTAGAGTATTACAGTAAGTGTACGTCTGCCGCCGAATCTAAATACCATTCATACGAACTGGAGACGTTAGCAGTAGTAAATGCTATTAAACACTTCCGACATTATTTGCAGGGACGTAAATTTATAGTTTATACTGACTGTACTTCATTAAAGGCCAGTCGCACAAAACTAGATTTAACACCGAGGGTGCATGGATGGTGGGCGTTTTTACAGGCATTTGATTTCGAAATAGAATATAGAAAAGGCGAGCGAATGGCGCATGTTGACTTTCTCTCTCGGAATCCAGTGCATGAACAACATAAAAGTCTGATTAAAATACCTGAATTACGAATCAATTTGACGGAGGTATCTGACAACTGGTTGGTTTCGGAACAACAGCGAGATTCCGAGATACAAGAAATAATTTTAAAGTTAAAAATGAAATGAGTTACCAGGAAATATGGACAAAACCTATGAATTGCGAAAAGGTATACTACATAGGAAAATACAGCGAAATAGTAAGACCAAATGTTTGCCGGTAATACCAAGAGCTTTTCGATGGGCCGTCATAAATCACGTCCATGAAGCTATAATGCATCTGGGTTGGGAAAAGACGCTCGACAAGGTCTATGGTTATTACTGGTTCGAAAACATGTCCAAACATGTGCGTAGATTTGTAGAAAACTGCATCACATGTAAAGTATCTAAGCCACTTGTGGGAAAAGTGCAAGTCGAGCTGCATCCTATTCCTAAAATAGAAATACCATGGCATACGATACATATTGACATTACAGGCAAAATGAGTGGTAAAAATGATTTGAAGGAATACGTCATCGTTCTTATAGATGCTTTCACCAAGTTTGTTTATTTTTATCACACACTAAATATAGATTCTGAAAGCTGCATTAAGGCTGTAAAATCAGTCGTATCTTTATTTGGTTTACCCACTCGAATTATAGCAGATCAAGGAAGTAGTTTCGCAAGTAAAAGTTTCCGCGAATTTTGCTCATCTCAAAAAATTAATCTACATTTAATTGCTACGGGTGCCAGTAGAGCAAACGGTCAGGTAGAACGGGTCATGAGTACCCTGAAAGGTATGCTGACTGCTGTCCAAACCAGTCAGAGATCATGGCAGGATGCGTTGGCTGAAGTGCAGCTAGCAATGAATTGCACGATTAATCGTGTGACTAAGTTTAGCCCTTTAGAATTATTGATTGGTAAGGAAGCTCGACCTTTTGGCTTGTTGCCGATAAACGAAGATAACAATGATGAAGTAGACAAAGAAAATTTGAGAAAGGAAGCTAAAAAAAATATGGAAACTCAAGCAAAATACGACAAAAATAGGTTTGATAAAAATAAAGCTAAAATAATAAATTTCAAAGTGGGTGATCACGTTTTTCTCAAAAACGAAGAACGTCATCAAACTAAACTTGATCCTAAATTTAAAGGGCCATTTGAGATAATTGAAGCTTTGGATGGGGACAGATATTTACTTAAATCTTTAACATGTAATCGAAAGTATAAGTATTCTCATGAATGTTTAAAAGCAATACCAAATAATCAGATACTCGATGAGTTATGTAAAGATAGAGACAGCACAATGGAAGTTGCATCTGTTGCCCAATATGATAACTGAAGACCGCACCATAGCAGAAGAGACATGTTATGGCGGGGGTCGTATGTGTAGAAGGAATTACACAAACGATAAGTTCGTATGTGTAGAAGGAATTACACAAATGATAAGTTCGTATGTGTAGAAGGAATTACACAAATGATAAGTTAGTTGTGTGTAAAAGGAACTACACAAATTTGTTTGGTTAAAAAAAAAAAAAAAAATGTGTTTAAGGAATTACACGAATGTTACGATTTATTAAATTAAAATTATGTTACGAAAATGTAATTATGCTATGAGAAGAATGAAATTAAAACTGATTTGAATTG
This sequence comes from Drosophila montana, assembly GCF_035044405.1. Taxonomy (NCBI): domain Eukaryota; kingdom Metazoa; phylum Arthropoda; class Insecta; order Diptera; family Drosophilidae; genus Drosophila; species Drosophila montana. The sequence continues at coordinate 22,595 of NW_026996785.1, forward strand.
TGTTACATAATGAATAAGAATATCGAATAAAAATGTATTGAAATGTCCAGAGAGCCTTTGAATCCTGAAGCGTTGTCACTTATGCGGTTGAGTTAAGACAACACACGAGGACGTGTATTTTGTCAGGAAGGCCGTGTCGCATAATGGACGTATTTTGGACACTGTACGCGTCTGTCACATTATGAACATAGTTTGACCACTGTGCTTGCCAGACCAAGCTGTGCAATGAGTTTGGGATATGGTGAAATGATTTCTTAGAATTTGACTACAACGTAGAATATGACTGGCGCCTAGGTACCGTACGAGTGAGGCGACGGCGTTGTCGCGCTGTCGCCGAGTGTAGTCCAGCTAGCGTGTAAAAAGAAGTAGATCGAGGCGTGATCAGAGAATGCGAAGTAGTTGCGTTCAGACAATTGTATGCGCCGGTTGGAATTCGCTTCACTCTCAAAGTTTGTGAGTCAATATGGCAGACCAGCAACCAAAAATAAACGATTCTGCGACATATATATATATAGATAAACAAATCAAACCATTATTCATGAAAATGTAATTTCGTCATGATTGAAGACAAAATCGATCATATATACATCGTATATCCAAACTTTCGTATGGAAGCCATACAAATTTTGGAAATGCTAGGAAATTCATACCAGTATAGAATTTTGAATACGAATATATTGAAACATATGGCACAATAACAAGCCCACTCTTTTTTTGTTCTAATATAGAGAGGGGAATAGTCTTGTCAACATAATCCTATATAAAAATAAAAACTATTATTGACGAACATCCCATTCTAGGGCCAACAACAATTCATCTGGTACGTCTGCACAGGTAGTATCTATTTAATTAAACAAAAAAAAAGTCAAGTCATTGTAAAAAATGGGTTGAAAAGAATACAAGGCAGATGATAACTCTGACAATGTAGTAAACGTGGTAGAAGGTGTAATAGAATCGGCGAACATCCTTCTGAACATATCTCTTCTACATAAAAAATCACTGAGGAAACGCTACATGAGTAGGGCTAATAATGTCTAAGCCGCTGCTTAAATGCAAATATTTAAGTAGGGGAAGTGCCACATGGATTGGCACCAAATAGTCGAAAAAATAAAGCTGCATAGATAAAATTTCGATAAATCCTATAAATGCCTAAATAAAAGCGGGCCAGTTTTGCAACCAACCACAATTAAAAACACTGAAATTTTTGTACATGAATACAATGAAATCAGGAGTTTAATTGAGGAGTAGCAGCATAAACTCACAAGCTTACTGTTGCGGGACGAATTAAGTTATCGATTGTTCAGTATTAAGTATATTCTGAAAGTATGTATTTTTGCCCTGTGAATGTACGGGCACATTATATTTGGCTTGTTGCCGCCATTACTTAAAGGTTAAGCTCATTATTGTCGTGAGTTAGAAGGCCGTAGGAGGGAAGACTGCGGTAAGACTCTGAGGGAATATATATCTAAGTTCTAACCTATGTAATCCGTTCAGAATAAAACACTTGCACTAGCACGTTTTGCATTACGCTGTCTCTATTAACATCGGAGTAACATGGAAGGGGCCATGCGTAAACCTTGCAGTGTTCAAATTACAACTCCACCTTCGTTTGGCACGCGACATGATCTTTTATTCGCAGTTCCTATTGTAAGAAACTGCAAGGGCGACTTGCACTGGAGTCAAGTGGTGGTGTAACTTTGGAGTTACAGTGCGTGTACGTAGACAGAGCACAGGCAGGGCCTCCACCCCAGAAATAGAGTTACCATTGGTACGCAGCCAGCGTAAAATATAGTAGAAGTCATCTCCGAGCTGAATAGGATGACACAACGGTCACCCAGGAAAAGCGCACGCCTGAACGATGGCCAGGAGATAACTACCACGGCGAGTGAGGTGCAGCCGAAGCGGACAAGTAGAATGGTGAGCACTGTATCACAGCTGCAAGTTCCCGCTGTGAGCGCGCCACAAAGCCCCAGCACCGTGGATGTGGGCACAAGTGTACAACCTGCCGGCACTGTGGCCGCAGGAATGAGTGCACGAGCCAGCATATTGACAGGAGTGCCAAGCCCAAGCACGCAACTCTCAAGTACTCAAGTCATGGATTTGATAAAGGGAGTCGCTGCGCTAGAGCACGAGTTGCAAAGGTCAAAAACTGGTATAGCACATGTGAGTACACTTACTGATCCCGTTAAATTGAGAAATGCGGGCGTGGATGGTACAGGTGAGGATTGCTGCCATTTTTGAAAGGAGCTTTGTGTGGAGAGCCATCGTCGAATGGAAGTTTGAGTGAAACTGCAATTATGAATGGAGTCCCGAATTCAAGTGTAAGTTTGAGTGAAACCTCAATTTTGAGTGGAATTGTCATTTTGAACAGAAGGCCATCTTTGAGTGAGGCATTGCCTACGTCATTAAGTGAAAATTTGGGACCACAATTGCAAACGGTAGAACGAGCTACATTTATGGATAACTGCTCTACAACATCAAGCCGCTCGACGCCATATTGTTCTGCAGGCATTGCGCAGCCAACGCTCAGCTACACGCCGGCACAAGAGAACCAACCAGCGATCATTTTGGAGCCAGCGCAGGCAACTGCGAACTTCGCATGGGCGACCCCTCCCTGCTACGCAAATTACCAGATCTACCCGAGTTTGGAGGCCAACCTGAGGACTGGCCTATATTCTTCTGCGTGTTTACGGAAACAACTTTGGCGTACAACTACAAGAATCTGGAGAATAACCAGCGATTGTTGAAGGCACTCAAAGGCACGTGATACTGTGAAGTCGTCGCTCATACATATCAGAAATGTGAACAACCTGATGGAACAATTGCGTTTCATATATGGCCGCCCAGAACAACTAATACGCAGCCAGCTAATTAGTATTCGAGAGGTGCAGGCAATTCAAGAGCCCAGCATAGCGAAAATCGTGCCATTTGTGACATTGCACGGGGCTAATAAGCGGATCGATACGTATGCGATACGTATATATCCTCGACGAGGGCTCGTCCGTAACTATGATCGACGATGAGCTACTGCGCGCCCTAGATGTAAAACGGGAACGCAGGTAACTAAATATACAGTGGTTTGGTGGAAGAGCAACCAGAGAGACGTCCACAGTGGTGAGCATAGAAATTAGAGCCGTGTCCAACCTGAGCTTACCAATGCAAAGTCTGCATCGACGTGACGTCCAAATGTTTGACAACGGTGCACGACTTCCAATGAAACTGTGTCGCGGGACGGTACCAAAACTTCTAATTCGACTTGACCATGCGCATCTTGGACTGCCAATGCAAACAAGAAGGTTTGCACCACAGGGACCATGTGTCGCAGCCACCGAACTTGGATGGGTGGTTTTTGGGCCGGTAAGGGGTCAACCGACGGTCAACAAAGTCATGCCTCCTAGCAGTGTCGCAGGAGGATGCAATCCAAAAGATGGTAAATGACCATTTTGATATCGAGAATTTCGGTGTGAAGCTTACGTCACCAGTCGCAGCCAGCGACGATGCACGAGCACAGAAGATACTCGAAGACACCACGGTGAAAATAGGGGAACGTTACCAGACAGGTTTATTATGGAACCGTCATAATGTTGACTTGCTACGATATTGCATAAAAAAGATTGGTCAACACTTAGAGAAAGATGAAGCGTAACGATCAGTTTAAACGAGCCTATATGAAAATGATGTTCGATTATGTTTATAAAGGATATGCTCGACGATTGAAGCATCATAAGGTCGCTTTAGCCAAGAGCGACAAACTTTGGTATCTGCCGCACTTTGGAGATGAAAATCCAAATAATCCCGGTAAAATAAGACTGGTGTTCGACGCGGCAGCAAAGGTCGGTGACATTTCATTGAATTCGGCATTATCCAAGGGGCCGCAGCACTACAAGTCGCTGCTGGCTGTTCTCTTCCGTTTCCGGGAAGGTGCCGTTGGCGTTTGTGGAGACATCAGAGAGTGTTGATTCGACTGCAGGATAGATGCGCACAGCGATTCTTGTTGCGAATCGGCGATGATCGCCATTATGAGATGAGGGTAATGACGTTTGGAGCAGCATGATCGCCTATGTGGATAGTTTTGATAGTGAAGGCGACCTCAGCCAATGGTCAAGATGGTTAGGCGGGCAAACATTTTTGCAGCAGCCGGAAAGCAGCTGGCCGCAGCCCGAACCAGCCACGGAACACTCATCCTGCTATGATGAAGAAGAGATGCCGCGAGAATCTGCCTTAGTTGCAGCAAATAACTTTTTAATTTCATTTCAGAGATTCTCTAGCTACAGTCAGCTGGTGAGGGTGAACGGCTTGCGTTAAGGTTCACGCGCTGGTGCCGTTGACAGAGGACTGAGCTTGAGGGATTCGGCCTCACCGGTATGGAATGTGAAAACGCTGAGAACTTGCTGATACGGCAAGCGCAATGCGAAGCGTTCCCTGACGAGGTACGAGCCTCGTACAATAAAGAATCATCAAAGAAGGATGCCAATGGATGGCCATTTAAGTTTACGGGTCTGGACTACTTTGGACCACTTCTTGTGACGATCGGACGTCGAAAGGAAAAGAGATGATGATCAGGAACTTTCCTTGCCTTCGTGGGCATTTAGTGAGGCTGCGCAGTGACAATGGAAAGAACTTTGTTGGGGCCAACAGAGAAGCCAAAAGGCGTATAGATGCATTCGAGCCGGAGAAGATTCAGGGTGAGCTATCTTCTAGAGGCATTAAATGGATCATTAACTGCCCAAAGAACCCAGCTGAAGGGGGAGGATGGTGATGTGTGTCAAGAGAGTGCTACGCCACACAGTAAAGGAGGTCGCACCAAAGCAACACGTATTGGAGAGTTTCCTAATTGAGTTGAGAATGTTGTGAATTCGCGACCCCGTACCCACTTACCAGTATCTGTGGACCAGAAAGCCCCCCTAACACCGAACGATCTACTCAAGTGTGTAGCCAATCTGCCTGACACACCCACTATTTATGAGCAGACGGACGAAAGATGCGCCACAAGGAAGACGTGGCAGCGGTGGGTCTTGGAGTACCTGCCTACACTTCTGCGACGCGTGAAATAGTGGGCGCTCGTTGAGCTGATACGCCATGGTGGTGTGGTGTTCATATGCGACCCAGCCGTGCCACGCAGGGAGTGGCGAAGGGGCATAGTGGAGGAGCTCTACCTTGGTCCTGCGCGTGGCGGACAGCAATCGAGTGTGACTGATGATTCGTCCCGTGGCTAACCTAGCCATATTAAATGTGAGTAAAGCAGGGCCTTCAAGGGGGCGGGGAAGTTGCGGGACAATTAAGTTATCGATTTTTTAGTATTAAGTATATTCTGAAAGTATGTGTTTTTGCCCTGTGAATGTACGGGCACATTATATTTGGCTTGTTGCCGCCATTACTTACTCATTATTGTCGTGAGTTAGAAGGCCGTAGGAGGGAAGACTGCGGTAAGACTCTGAGGGAATATATATCTAAGTTCTAACCTATGTAATCCGTTCAGAATAAAACACTTGCACTAGCACGTTTTGCATTACGCTGTCTCTATTCACATCGGAGTAATATGGCCAGGGGCCAGGCGTAAACCTTGCAGTGTTCAAATTACAACTCCAGCTTCGTTTGGCACGCGACAGATAGCTTTAAAACTGAGAAATTAGTTCGCATAGAGACAGACAGACGGACATGGCTATGTCGACTTGGCTTTTAATACTGATCAAGAATATATATACATTATGGGGTCGGAGATGTTTCCTTCTATGCGTTACATATTTCACGACAGAATTATAATACCCTCTGCAAGGGTATAAAAAGGGTATAATGTATTTATGCAAATGTATGTAACAGGTAGAAGGAAGCATCTCCGACCCCATAAAGTATATATATATTCTTGATCAGCATCATAAGCCAATTCGATCTGGCCATGTCCATCTATCTGAACTTTGGAACGTATGTTAGGTTCTCCTAGTGCATGCGCAGTACGAGTTTGTTTCCGATAATCGATGACTGTCCCGTTTTTAAGCAATCGACAACAATCGATATCGAATTCCTGTTTTTTTGAGCAAATCTCGTACATTTTGAGAGCTAGCGACACCAAATTTTACAAGTAGCTTCTTAAAAAATATATTTATATTAAATATTATATAACTATTGCCACCACCTCGCCTATACACCATGGCTACAAATCAAATAAATAAACGAATTGGAACTACCCAACAAATTAAGCCACAATTTTAATACAATTGTCTATTTGAAAATATACGAATTTTCTATACCATAATAAGATCTGCTGTTGAAAATATCACCAAGATAGGTAAAGAAACACAAAAGTTTTGAAATAAACTGTGTTTTGGTTGTTTGCGGCAGCTAGCGAAAATAATAAGAATGTCAGTATACATGTATACGTACACATTGCCGCGCGTTTTTATTGAATTCTATCAACAGTATTGCAATTGAGATTATATTGTTTTCTGTGCTGTGTGAATGCGTTGCTATTTAAATTTTTTTTTTACGCTCACTTTAATAACTTTTGTGTTTCTTAACCGATCTTGATGAAATTTTCAACATTAAATCTTATTTACTATAAAATATTCTCAAATAGTTCAAATTGGTTAATTTATTTGAGTTGTAGCTTTGGTATGGTAGCGGGGAGGTGGCGATAGCTATAAAATGAAAGATACTTGATATACAAATAAACAAGTAAGAGGTCGGCAACTCCCGACTAGGTGATATCCTGAACCCTCTTATTCCAACACCAAATGAAGATCGCGATACGCGCTCGCTTGTTTTAGTAATAATACAGATATATTAATAAAAAATAATAAAAGTTCCCTTGGCAGGGTTCGAACTCGCAACTGACCGCATTACTTGATGCCGCCTGTACTCAACAGCCACACCAGCCAAAAAAAATAAATAGTTTCCTCGGAAGGGTTCAAACCCGCTTCAAACTGCACTATATGTCGCCGCCTCTACTCAGCAGCCACACCAACAATTGAGTCTCAGAGAGAAAAAAAACCAATTTAAATAGCAGCTCAGAACACAATAGAATCGTAATTGCAATGCTGTTGATAGAATTCAAAACAGACACGCATGAATGTGTGTAAGTGCATGTATACAGAAATTCTTGGAATTTGCGCTAGGTGCTGCTAACAAGTGCGCACATAACTTTTGTGTTTCTTAACCGATCTTAATGAAATTGTCGACAGTACATCTTATTGTGCCATAGGATATTTGTGTATTCTCAAAAAGTCAATTGCATATAGTTTGTGGCTTAAACTGATAAGCAATATAAATTGGATTATAAACTTGATTTATAGCTCTGCGGTGGAAGCGGGGAGCTGGAGATAGGTATAAAATGAAAGATACTTGATATATATATACTATTCTAGAAGCTACACGTCAAGTTTGGTGACACGAGCTCATATTACTTACCAAAATTTGTTTAAAAAAACAGGATGTCAATATCGGTTTTTATCGATTACTTGGAAACGGGGCAAGTTATCGAATATCGGAAACAAACTCGATCTGCGCGGGCACTAGGAGGACCTACAGCTAAATTTCAAGTCTCTAGCTGTTATAGGTTCTGAGATCCTTGCGTTCATACCTACGGACGGACGGACAGACAGACGGACATGGCTAGATCGACTCGGCTATTAATGCTGATCAAGAATATATGTACTTAATGGGATCGGAGATGCTTCCTTCTGCTTGTTACATACATTTTGCATGAATACAATATACCCTCTTTACCTATTTTTATGAGTTCAAGGTATAAAAAACGAGTTAAAATTGCAGCACAGAAAACAATACAATCGCAATTGCAATTCTGTTGATAGAAAACCCACGCGCATAAATATGTGTATGTCCATGTAAACAGAAATTCTTGGAATTTGCGCTTTCTGCCGCAAACACGTGGGCAGCCAAAACACATAACCTACGTGTTTCTTGACCGATCGACAGTACATCTTATTGTGCCATAGAATTCTGTTTTCTCAAAAAGTCAATTGAATTTATAGTGTGGCTTAAATTGGTGGGCAATATAAGTTGGTTTACTAACTTGATTTATAGCTTTGTGGTGGTAGCGGAGAGGTGGCGATAGGTATAAAATGAAAGATACTTGATATATACTATTGTAAAAGCAACGTATCAAGTTTTATGACTCCAGCTCTTATTATTTATTGAATTAGCTAAAAACAAGATATCGATATCGATTTTAATGGATTGCTTGGAAACGGAGTAAGTTTTCGATTATCGGAAAGAAACTTGTGCTGCGCATGGAGTCAGAGGACCTACAGCTAAAATTTCAAGTCTCTAGCTCTTATAAGTTTTGAAATCCTTTCGTTCATACATACGGACAGACGGACGGTCGGACGGACAGACGGACACACAGACGGACATGGCTAGATCGACTTGGCTGTTGATGCTGATCAAGAATACATACTTTATGGGGTCGGAGAAGCATCCTTCTGCCTGTTATATACATTTGCACAAATACATTATACCCTTTTTACCCATTTTCAATGGGTTCAGGGTATAAAAAGATACATGTCAAGTTTTGTGTCCATAGCTCTTACAAGATATGCTTAAAAAACAGGACTTCGATATCGGTTTTATCGATTGCTTGGAAATCTGGCATGTTATCTATTCCTGTGTAGTATGTATACCCTGCATATTGTAGTGTATCTATATGAAATATACTTTGCGACACTTTGTCGCAATATATGTACATAATTAAATATATAAAGCCAACCACATATAAACATATAAACATTCCAGCGCTCGTGAAACTCGATCAGCCTCATGTGCAGACCGATAGAGGCGCATGAGAAACTCGATCTGCGCGGGCACTAGGAGGACCTACAGCTAAATTTCAAGTCTCTAGCTGTTATAGGTTCTGAGATCCTTGCGTTCATACCTACGGACGGACGGACAGACAGACGGACATGGCTAGATCGACTCGGCTATTAATGCTGATCAAGAATATATGTACTTAATGGGATCGGAGATGCTTCCTTCTGCTTGTTACATACATTTTGCATGAATACAATATACCCTCTTTACCTATTTTTATGAGTTCAAGGTATAAAAAACGAGTTAAAATTGCAGCACAGAAAACAATACAATCGCAATTGCAATTCTGTTGATAGAAAACCCACGCGCATAAATATGTGTATGTCCATGTAAACAGAAATTCTTGGAATTTGCGCTTTCTGCCGCAAACACGTGGGCAGCCAAAACACATAACCTACGTGTTTCTTGACCGATCGACAGTACATCTTATTGTGCCATAGAATTCTGTTTTCTCAAAAAGTCAATTGAATTTATAGTGTGGCTTAAATTGGTGGGCAATATAAGTTGGTTTACTAACTTGATTTATAGCTTTGTGGTGGTAGCGGAGAGGTGGCGATAGGTATAAAATGAAAGATACTTGATATATACTATTGTAAAAGCAACGTATCAAGTTTTATGACTCCAGCTCTTATTATTTATTGAATTAGCTAAAAACAAGATATCGATATCGATTTTAATGGATTGCTTGGAAACGGAGTAAGTTTTCGATTATCGGAAAGAAACTTGTGCTGCGCATGGAGTCAGAGGACCTACAGCTAAAATTTCAAGTCTCTAGCTCTTATAAGTTTTGAAATCCTTTCGTTCATACATACGGACAGACGGACGGTCGGACGGACAGACGGACACACAGACGGACATGGCTAGATCGACTTGGCTGTTGATGCTGATCAAGAATACATACTTTATGGGGTCGGAGAAGCATCCTTCTGCCTGTTATATACATTTGCACAAATACATTATACCCTTTTTACCCATTTTCAATGGGTTCAGGGTATAAAAAGATACATGTCAAGTTTTGTGTCCATAGCTCTTACAAGATATGCTTAAAAAACAGGACTTCGATATCGGTTTTATCGATTGCTTGGAAATCTGGCATGTTATCTATTCCTGTGTAGTATGTATACCCTGCATATTGTAGTGTATCTATATGAAATATACTTTGCGACACTTTGTCGCAATATATGTACATAATTAAATATATAAAGCCAACCACATATAAACATATAAACATTCCAGCGCTCGTGAAACTCGATCAGCCTCATGTGCAGACCGATAGAGGCGCATGAGAAACGCTGAGCATGCACTTTACCGCCAGCGACAGTGGTTGCGCTATACATATGTATATATCTTATGTTTATGCCTTCTGCATAAACATATATACAGAATACATAGAAGAACATTATGTATTTAGGTGAGGCTCATTCCATGTATCGAATAAGAATTCAGAATAAAGATAGAACCTAAACGGAGCAGACGCCCCCAAAACAAATTACAATTGTTTCATAAATCGAGCCACCTTTTACATGGCGACCGTGACATGGTTGTCGTCACTGTGTGTACAATTCAAGAACAATTTAAAATATCAAATTTCACATACTTATGGTGCATGAAAGTAAACAGATGGCCACAAAGTGGACCCCGGTGATAACTATATACCGGTTATCGGGCAACTCCAGCCAATGGCAATCACCAGCATGACAACAACAACAACATAAGGAAAAACGAACACCTCTCCTCGCCGAGGGAAAACCACCTTTTACATGGTAAAAAAAAAATGAAAAAAACGACAACGAATCGCAACTAATGCGGTTTTCGGCGTGACAACAGTACAACATAAAGACAACAGCAACTACGCTGTGGAAAATTGAGAAAGGTGTCAAAAAAAAGTGTGTCGCAAATGTCTAACCGCATCATCACATTAGATGAGTATAGCCCCGGCCGTTGATCAAGATAGCGTTGAAAAAAAAACCAAGAAATCGAGGCGGCAACAGCTACGTATTAAAAAGCGCAAAGATGAGATATGCAAGCTATTATATAATAACAATAAGCCCCCGACTTGGGAAAACGCAAATAGACAAGCAAGAGAGTTAGAATTCCTCGTAGAATAGGCAAAGCGACTAAAAACAAAACACCTTCTCCTCAAAATATTCAAATCATTGATAATCATACCAAACTTCCACCGCCAGAGAAAAAACAGCTGCCCAAACCATCCAAGAAGTGCCCAGAAGACTGCGATGGACCACTTTTCACTCCAGCCTGTGCGATGACCTGCACCGGCAACGCTGACCGCCCCCAGGCAGCCAAATAAGACGAAGAAGAAGCAGAACCGCAATCTAAAATTTTAAAAATAAACTTAAAACTTAATATACATTTTTATAACATTATAATGTCGTCCATTATGTTGTGTGCGTCAAGGTAGAGTGCAGCCTAACCAGTTGCACGAAATATTAGAGAGGAGATCACTGCGTTGATCGAAATAGGAATATCAAAAAAAAAAATAATAATACAAAGGCATTCTGCCAAAATATATTTTAAACAAAAAAAATTATAAAAAAAAAAAATTAAAAATCGAAATTAAAAAAAAAAATAATGTAACTTTTCGCAAATTATTGCTTTTTCGAATAAAAATAAAAATTGTATACATATATATATATATAGATAAACAAATCAAACCATTATTCATGAAAATGTAATTTCGTCATGATTGAAGACAAAATCGATCATATATACATCGTATATCCAAACTTTCGTATGGAAGCCATACAAATTTTGGAAATGCTAGGAAATTCATACCAGTATAGAATTTTGAATACGAATATCTTGAAACATATGGCACAATAACAAGCCCACTCTTTTTTTGTTCTAATATAGAGAGGGGAATAGTCTTGTCAACATAATCCTATATAAAAATAAAAACTATTATTGACGAACATCCCATTCTAGGGCCAACAACAATTCATCTGGTACGTCTGCACAGGTAGTATCTATTTAATTAAACAAAAAAAAAGTCAAGTCATTGTAAAAAATGGGTTGAAAAGAATACAAGGCAGATGATAACACTGACAATGTAGTAAACGTGGTAGAAGGTGTAATAGAATCGGCGAACATCCTTCTGAACATATCTCTTCTACATAAAAAATCACTGAGGAAACGCTACATGAGTAGGGCTAATAATGTCTAAGCCGCTGCTTAAATGCAAATATTTAAGTAGGGGAAGTGCCACATGGATTGGCACCAAATAGTCGAAAAAATAAAGCTGCATAGATAAAATTTCGATAAATCCTATAAATGCCTAAATAAAAGCGGGCCAGTTTTGCAACCAACCACAATTAAAAACACTGAAATTTTTGTACATGAATACAATGAAATCAGGAGTTTAATTGAGGAGTAGCAGCATAAACTCACAAGCTTACTGTTGCGGGACGAATTAAGTTATCGATTGTTCAGTATTAAGTATATTCTGAAAGTATGTATTTTTGCCCTGTGAATGTACGGGCACATTATATTTGGCTTGTTGCCGCCATTACTTAAAGGTTAAGCTCATTATTGTCGTGAGTTAGAAGGCCGTAGGAGGGAAGACTGCGGTAAGACTCTGAGGGAATATATATCTAAGTTCTAACCTATGTAATCCGTTCAGAATAAAACACTTGCACTAGCACGTTTTGCATTACGCTGTCTCTATTAACATCGGAGTAACATGGAAGGGGCCATGCGTAAACCTTGCAGTGTTCAAATTACAACTCCACCTTCGTTTGGCACGCGACATGATCTTTTATTCGCAGTTCCTATTGTAAGAAACTGCAAGGGCGACTTGCACTGGAGTCAAGTGGTGGTGTAACTTTGGAGTTACAGTGCGTGTACGTAGACAGAGCACAGGCAGGGCCTCCACCCCAGAAATAGAGTTACCATTGGTACGCAGCCAGCGTAAAATATAGTAGAAGTCATCTCCGAGCTGAATAGGATGACACAACGGTCACCCAGGAAAAGCGCACGCCTGAACGATGGCCAGGAGATAACTACCACGGCGAGTGAGGTGCAGCCGAAGCGGACAAGTAGAATGGTGAGCACTGTATCACAGCTGCAAGTTCCCGCTGTGAGCGCGCCACAAAGCCCCAGCACCGTGGATGTGGGCACAAGTGTACAACCTGCCGGCACTGTGGCCGCAGGAATGAGTGCACGAGCCAGCATATTGACAGGAGTGCCAAGCCCAAGCACGCAACTCTCAAGTACTCAAGTCATGGAGTTGCAAAGGTCAAAAACTGGTATAGCACATGTGAGTACACTTACTGATCCCGTTAAATTGAGAAATGCGTGGATGGTACAGGTAACCTGCCGCCATTTTTGAAAGGAGCTTTGTGTGGAGAGCCGTCGTCGAATGGAAGTTTGAGTGAAACTGCAATTATGAATGGAGTCCCGAATTCAAGTGTAAGTTTGAGTGAAACCGCAATTTTGAGTGGAATTGTCATTTTGAACAGAAGGCCATCTTTGAGTGAGGCATTGCCTACGTCATTAAGTGAAAATTTGGGACCACAATTGCAAACGGTAGAACGAGCTACATTTATGGATAACTGTTCTACAACATCAAGCCGCTCGACGCCATATTGTTCTGCAGGCATTGCGCAGCCAACGCTCAGCTACACGCCGGCACAAGAGAACCAACCAGCGATCATTTTGGAGCCAGCGCAGGCAACTGCGAACTTCGCATGGGCGACCCCTCCCTGCTACGCAAATTACCAGATCTACCCGAGTTTGGAGGCCAACCTGAGGACTGGCCTATATTCTTCTGCGTGTTTACGGAAACAACTTTGGCGTACAACTGCAAGAATCTGGAGAATAACCAGCGATTGTTGAAGGCACTCAAAGGCACGTGATACTGTGAAGTCGTCGCTCATACATATCAGAAATGTGAACAACGTGATGGAACAATTGCGTTTCAGATATGGCCGCCCAGAACAACTAATACGCAGCCAGCTAATTAGTATTTGAGAGGTGCAGCCAATTCAAGAGCACAGCATAGCGAAAATCGTGCCATTTGTGACATTGCACGGGGCCAATAAGCGGATCGATACGTATGCGTTCCTTGACGAGGGCTCGTCCGTAACTAAATCGACGATGAGCTACTGCGCGCCCTAGATGTAAAACGGGAACGCAGGCAACTAAATATACAGTGGTTTGGTGGAAGAGCAACCAGAGAGACGTCCACAGTGGTGAGCATAGAAATTAGAGCCGTGTCCAACCTGAGCTTACCAATGCAAAGTCTGCATCGACGTGACGTCCAAATGTTTGACAACGGTGCACGACTTCCAATGAAACTGTGTCGCGGGACGGTACCAAAACTTCTAATTGGACTTGACCATGCGCATCTTGGACTGCCAATGCAAACAAGAAGGTTTGCACCACAAAGACCATGTGTCGCAGCCACCGAACTTGGATGGGTGGTTTTTGGGCCGGTAAGGGGTCAACCGACAGTCAACAAAGTCATGCCTCCTAGCAGTGTCGCAGAAGGATGCAATCCAAAAGATGGTAAATGACTATTTTGATATCGAGAATTTCGGTGTGAAGCTTACGTCACCAGTCGCAGCCAGCGACGATGCACGAGCACAGAAGATACTCGAAGACACCACGGTGAAAATAGGGGAACGTTACCAGACAGGTTTATTATGGAACCGTCATAATGTTGACTTGCTACGATATTGCATAAAAAAGATTGGTCAACACTTAGAGAAAGATGAAGCGTAACGATCAGTTTAAACGAGCCTATATGAAAATGATGTTCGATTATGTTTATAAAGGATATGCTCGACGATTGAAGCATCATGAGGTCGCTTTAGCCAAGAGCGACAAACTTTGGTATCTGCCGCACTTTGGAGATGAAAATCCAAATAATCCCGGTAAGATACGACTGGTGTTCGACGCGGCAGAAAAGGTCGGTGACATTTCATTGAATTCGGCATTATCCAAGGGGCCGCAGCACTACAAGTCGCTGCTGGCTGTTCTCTTCCATTTCCGGGAAGGTGCCGTTGGCGTTTGTGGAGACATCAGAGAGTGTTGATTCGACTGCAGGATAGATGCGCACAGCGATTCTTGTTGCGAATCGGCGATGATCGCCGGAAGCCTGATGTTTATGAGATGAGGGTAATGACGTTTGGAGCAGCATGATCGCCTATGTGGATAGTTTTGATAGTGAAGGCGACCTCAGCCAATGGTGAAGATGGTTAGGCGGGCCAACATTTTTGCGGCAGCCGGAAAGCAGCTGGCCGCAGCCCGAACCAGCCACGGAACACTCATCCTGCGATGATGAAGAAGAGATGCCGAGTGAATCTGCCTTAGTTGCAGCAAATAACTTTTTAATTTCATTTCAGATTCTCTAGCTACAGTCAGCTGGTGAGGGTGAACGGCTTGCGTTAAGGTTCACGCGCTGGTGCCGTTGACAGAGGACTGAGCTTGAGGGATTCGGCCTCACCGGTATGGAATGTGAAAACGCTGAGAACTTGCTGATACGGCGAGCGCAATGCGAAGCGTTCCCTGACGAGGTACGAGCCTCGTACAATAAAGAATCATCAAAGAAGGATGCCAATGGATGGCCATTTAAGTTTACGGGTCTGGACTACTTTGGACCACTTCTTGTGACGATCGGACGTCGAAAGGAAAAGAGATGGGTTGCCTTGTTTACGTGTCTGACAACAAGGGATATACATTTGGAGTTGGCACATGACCTGTCAACTGATTCCTGTATAATCGTGATCAGGAACTTTCTTTGCCTTCGTGGGCATTTAGTGAGGCTGCGCAGTGACAATGGAAAGAACTTTGTTGGGGCCAACAGAGAAGCCAAAAGGCGTATAGATGCATTCGAGCCGGAGAAGATTCAGGGTGAGCTATCTTCTAGAGGCATTAAATGGATCATTAACTGCCCAAAGAACCCAGCTGAAGGGGGAGGATGGTGATGTGTGTCAAGAGAGTGCTACGCCACACAGTAAAGGAGGTCGCACCAAAGCAACACGTATTGGAGAGTTTCCTAATTGAGTTGAGAATGTTGTGAATTCGCGACCCCGTACCCACTTACCAGTATCTGTGGACCAGAAAGCCCCCCTAACACCGAACGATCTACTCAAGTGTGTAGCCAATCTGCCTGACACACCCACTATTTATGAGCAGACGGACGAGAGATGCGCCACAAGGAAGACGTGGCAGCGGTGGGTCTTGGAGTACCTGCCTACACTTCTGCGACGCGTGAAATAGTGGGCGCTCGTTGAGCTGATACGCCATGGTGGTGTGGTGTTCATATGCGACCCAGCCGTGCCACGCAGGGAGTGGCGAAGGGGCATAGTGGAGGAGCTCTACCCTGGTCCTGCGCGTGGCGGACAGCAATCGAGTGTGACTAATGATTCGTCCCGTGGCTAAACTAGTCATATTAAATGTGAGTAAAGCAGGGCCTTCAAGGGGGCGGGGAAGTTGCGGGACAATTAAGTTATCGATTTTTTAGTATTAAGTATATTCTGAAAGCATGTATTTTTGCCCTGTGAATGTACGGGCACATTATATTTGGCTTGTTGCCGCCATTACTTACTCATTATTGTCGTGAGTTAGAAGGCCGTAGGAGGGAAGACTGCGGTAAGACTCTGAGGGAATATATATCTAAGTTCTAACCTATGTAATCCGTTCCGAATAAAACACTTGCACTAGCACGTTTTGCATTACGCTGTCTCTATTCACATCGGAGTAATATGGCCAGGGGCCAGGCGTAAACCTTGCAGTGTTCAAATTACAACTCCAGCTTCGTTTGGCACGCGACAGATAGCTTTAAAACTGAGAAATTAGTTCGCATAGAGACAGACAGACGGACATGGCTATGTCGACTTGGCTTTTAATACTGATCAAGAATATATATACATTATGGGGTCGGAGATGTTTCCTTCTATGCGTTACATATTTCACGACAGAATTATAATACCCTCTGCAAGGGTATAAAAAGGGTATAATGTATTTATGCAAATGTATGTAACAGGTAGAAGGAAGCATCTCCGACCCCATAAAGTATATATATATTCTTGATCAGCATCATAAGCCAATTCGATCTGGCCATGTCCATCTATCTGAACTTTGGAACGTATGTTAGGTTCTCCTAGTGCATGCGCAGTACGAGTTTGTTTCCGATAATCGATGACTGTCCCGTTTTTAAGCAATCGACAACAATCGATATCGAATTCCTGTTTTTTTGAGCAAATCTCGTACATTTTGAGAGCTAGCGACACCAAATTTTACAAGTAGCTTCTTAAAAAATATATTTATATTAAATATTATATAACTATTGCCACCACCTCGCCTATACACCATGGCTACAAATCAAATAAATAAACGAATTGGAACTACCCAACAAATTAAGCCACAATTTTAATACAATTGTCTATTTGAAAATATACGAATTTTCTATACCATAATAAGATCTGCTGTTGAAAATATCACCAAGATAGGTAAAGAAACACAAAAGTTTTGAAATAAACTGTGTTTTGGTTGTTTGCGGCAGCTAGCGAAAATAATAAGAATGTCAGTATACATGTATACGTACACATTGCCGCGCGTTTTTATTGAATTCTATCAACAGTATTGCAATTGAGATTATATTGTTTTCTGTGCTGTGTGTATGAGTTGCTATTTAAATTCTTTTTTTTTCACGCTTTCTTTAATAACTTTTGTGTTTCTTAACCGATCTTGATGAAATTTTCAACATAAGATAGTTCAAATTGGTTTATTTATTTGAGTTGTACCTTTGAAATGGTAGCGGGGAGGTAGCTATATATATCGATAGCTATAAAATGAAAGATACTTGATATACAAAAAAATAGCTACATGTCATTTTGTGTGACCCTAGCTCTTACAAGAGTTGCTTAAAATACAGGATTTCGATATCGGTTTTATCGATTGCTTGGAAACAGGGCACGTTATCTATTGCCGGAAAGAAACTTATACTGCGCGGGCACTAGGAGGACTTACGTTCAATTTAAGTCTCTAGCTCTTATAGGTTCTGATACCCTTGCGTTCATACATACGGACGGATGGGCAGACAGACGGACTTGGCTTCATCGACGCGGCTATTAATGCGAATCAAGAATATTTATACTTTATGGGGTCTGAGATGCTTCCTTCTGACTGTTACATACAATTGCACAAATACATTATACTAATTTTACACATTTGCAATGGGTTCTGGGTTCACGGCGGCAAGTAGTGCGGTTAATTGCGAGTTCGACCCCTGCCAAGCATATCATTTTTTTTTAATTTTAACTTTTCTTTATTACTACTATAGCAAACGAGCGCGTAGCGCGAGCTACATTTGGTGTAGGAAGAAGAGGGTTCAGGGTATCCCCTAGTCGGGAGCTCCCGACTAAAACTCTTTATCCCCTTGCACAGGGTATTATTATAATTTTGTCTTAAAATGTGTAACGCATAGAAGGAGACATCTCCGACCCCATAAAGTATATATATTCTAGATCAGTATCAACAGCCGGGTTGATATAGCCTTGTTCGTCTATCCATCTGTCTGTTTCTTTTTTTTTTTTTTTGTTTGTTTATTGTATTGAATTAAAAATAGCGTAAATTTTTATTACAACACAGTTGGCTTAGGTGATATTACGCCAAGTCTGGATGAGTCCTCAGGCTTTTTCTGTTTGTCTATTTCTCTGCGAACTAGTCTCTCACTTTTGAAGCTATCTTTTTGAATCTTTGCAGAAGTTCCTCTTTCTGTTGCAGGCAGTGTACAAAATCCAATACCAGCTGGATCGGACCACTATATCATTAAGCTGCCATAGAGACGATCGGTCGAAAATTAAGTTGTTGTATGGAAAATTTGTTTGTTTTTCACGAATTCTTGACCAAACTCGGCATTCATTTGTTTTACTATACTCCTCATATATAAGTAAAGTGAGGTGTGCTGGTCCAGCGAAGTGGCAGTTGCTCCGTCACTCGGTCCAGCGGTGGTTGCGTAACTTCCGTTGATATGGATACGTCTTCTTATGATGATTATTTTGGAGGACTTGACTTCGCCCCTTTTGCTGATTACTGGCCTTGTGGCTCATCAATGTAATTGTAATACACAACAAATGTTATTTTCGGCAGCGTGCCGGAGTAATGCAAGTTTATTCTTAAACGTCAAATACAAAACTGAAAACTGTGGTATTGAACTGTTCAATTGAAGTTAAACCTAAAGCTGGACCCATAAGCTACAAAGCTACAGCCGGCAAGCCGACTCAGCATAAGCGATAACGCAGACACTTGCAGCATAGTCAAGTATTAGGTTACCACTGCTGACCATTGCGGTCAGGCTCATGCGTCAGCGGAATATGTTTGGAGCAAATGCGTAAAGATAAGGGCTGTGCTAGTTTCTTATGCAAAGTTATTCGTGTGCAATTCTTATGTGTTAACTATTCCCCCCTCAAGTTTATGACCGTCCTCGGTTATTTTATAGCTGTTAATGACCCTTCGTACTTCCCGCGAAGCTTGTCTTCTCTTTAAGATTTGGCTTATGGGGGCAAGGCCACTTAGGATGACGCTGAGAGCAACGCCGCCAATAATCCACGTATTGAACGAGTTGGTGGACGCCAACTCGATTTTGACGTCTTAGATGACACGAAAGCTGTCATTGTTCAACCTATGGCCGCACCACATGCGTGCAGTACTCGTGCACAGGTCTCTTGTGCTGTTAACTTACAAACGAATGCGAATGTTTTTGTTACGCACTCGCTAACCGCTAGTACGTCATCGTTGCATTCGGCTAAGGTGTCATCTTGTAGCTGCAGTGTGACATTTTGATGTGATACCGGAAAGATGGTGATTCTAGTACAGATGAATTTAATTCTAGGGTAGGCTATGAGTATATGAATTATTTTCTCGGACTGTACGACTTTAATTTTCGATGCTTCAGTTAGGCTAACTATATGGATCTCTACGGGGTGTTCCTTTAAAATTGTCTCCAAATCTTCATGATCAAAAATAGTAGCATTTATTATATCAGCTTTAGCTAAAGTAATTGTGAGTATCAAGTTTGAAATTTGGTTTATTAACATTCTATTTCTCGCTAATAATGTTTCATATAAATGCGGTGTGTCAACCAACTCCTTTATTTTTTGCTTTAATTATTTCATTTATCGTATCTGTGAGTTTATTAATTTGCTTCTGTGTTTCTGAATTAATCACTACTTGCCTATTGTTTGCATCAATTAACTTTGATTCGGAGCACCTAACTTTTTCAATATCGGCCGCATCTGGCGTGCCAGCAATTACCTTGAGTGCTGAGCCTAGGAAGTCTAGGCTTCTTGCCATTCTATGGTGCACTTTTACTACGGACAACAAACTTCTAATATGCTCTATATACACATCTAACAACTTTCGCATATGCGATTGGGGGAATAATTTTGCTAATTTTGCGGTCTCATCTGTCATACTAGCAAATCCTGTCAGGTTGCTCGAATGCCTTAAATAGTCTCTTTGTTCCCATACCAATACGTTCCCGTCTATCACCGGAATGTAGTTGGAGTGGGAGTAGTCGGTAATCCGACAGTATACTACCCCTAACAATAGAAGGAATGCAAGTTTAATCCTGCAAAAGATAGAAAAAGAAGGAATAAAGATTGTTGTGCGCTTAAATGTCAATCTTAGCCTGTGCGATTTTGTCGCCTTTAATAAGAACAGACGTTCCCAGGTCTGCTTGAATCGTTTCCTCTGTGCAAAGTGATTTTAACTTATTTCCTAACCTTTTGTTGTTTTTTGCGAACACTTTTTCGCCTACTTCAAAAACTCTATTTTGACTGCTCGGGTTAGATCTTTCAATATTATCATGTTGGGCTTCTGCAATTTTATTTTTAATGGTCGGGGTTTGGCTGTCACCTAGTGTATGTATCGATTGTAGGCTATTGTTGCCCTCAAAATTAACTCGACTGTGTCATCAGACATTTTTTCAAGTTTAAAAGATGTAGCTATGTCCGCAAGAGTGCCATGAAAGCGTGTTACTTGTCCATTTGAACAACTGTGAAAAGGTGGTGCATTCACAATGTCTATGTCATATCCGTTCTTTAAAAATGATCTAATTGTCTCCGAATTGAAAGCGGCTTCATTGACGCGATAAATCGTTTTTGTTTGGAGAAACAAGCTTGGAAGTTGAATAATGGGCATTTTTACATCCATTATTGTGCGATAAGCAAGCGGTTGTACAACGGCAAATTTCGATAACTTGTCAACGCAAGTAAGGAACGATTTTTTGTCCGTTGAAAAAATGTCAGAGTGGAGCATTTCTCCAGCATATGATGGAATTGGTGTCACCGCAAGCGTCTGTTTCTTTGGGTGCCTGTCGTGTTTTGCTTATGTACATGTCTTGCAATTTATTACCACCACAATAGCTAATTTTGCCATTTTTGAAAAATAATAATCACGAAGGATGTATTTCATATTTTCCTGAGCGGCCCCATGCGCGCGATTGTGTTCAGTGGTGATCATTTCAATTTGTTCACCTTTGTCTGTAATGTTTACAACATTCTTGCAATGCAAGAACTTAGTTGCCGGAAAACTTAACACCAAATCATGTTGTATACTGGCTTACGTTGGCAGATCACAGTAAATCGCGTTTACTGAGTTTGTATTAATGAGTGGTTTGATTACTTCAAATAAAGTGTTTTTATCTGTGAAATTTATAAGGTGGCGTATTTTTATGCCAAAAAGTATGAAGTCTCTATTTAACGGGAATTTGGCTTCTTCGAGAATGAAACGGTTCTTGAAACAATTTAGAGGCTTTTCTGTCGAATCAATCGTGTAGTTTAATGATATTTTGCACTTTCGAAATTTTCGAAATTGTTTACATTCTGCCGGAACAGGGCATCTGCCACGAAATTTTCTTTGCCGGGTTTGTAGAACACTTGCATTGTGTTCATCAATGTATGATTTCCATCTTTTGATTTTCGCATTTGTGTTCCTGTCGGAGACAGCAAAAGTGAGGTGTTGGTGGTCTGTAAAAATGTTGATTTCTTTTGATCCATATAGGTAATTTTGCAATTTACCCAAAGCCCAGACAATGGCTAACAACTCCCTTTCATTTGTGGCATAGTGTGTCTCGTTTTGTTTTAGCGTTCGGGAAATCATAGTAATTGGTAATTGGAACTGCACCGATGCCATCCATGGAAGCGTCAGTGGTTAAGTCGAAAGGCTGTTTAAAATCCGGGTACATGAGAATAATAGCCTCGGATGCGATTAAGTTCCTCAGACTTTCGGAGGCGTTTCGTTGAATTTCATTAAACTCAATTTTTACTTTCTTGGACATATGCTTACTCACCGAGCCATTTTCTCCGTTGAGGATGTTGGTCAAAGGGCTCGCTATTGCGGCGAAATCCTTAATGAATCCTCTGTAATAACTAGCTAGGCCAAGGAATGATCGTAAACTGAACAAGTTTATAGGCCCTAACTTTTTCGGGGTCAGTTTTTGCACCGTTTTTTGGTTACTACAAAGCCCAAGAATTCGATGCTCTCTTTAAAGAACTTCGTTTTTTCTTGTGCTACCCTCATATTGGCATCGCATAAGTAAAAGTAACATATCTTTCCTTTGTGTTCTCTCAAAATATCGTCAATCCAAGAGGTAGACGACAAAACTCGTATTTCCCACCGTTTACCGAGAACGACGTTTTTTCGCGGTCCTGTTCCGCTAGGTAAATTTGATTGTACCCCGACTTTAAGTCTTGGGTTGTCAAAAACTTCGCCTTTCCTAGATTCGCAAGAATCATTAGAATGCTCGGCATCGGGTATCGATCAGCTATAGTTCGCTCATTTAGCTTCCTAAAGTCGATTGCCAACCGTTTATTTTTATTGCCATTCTTATCAAACCCTTTTTTGTCAACAACCCAAGCAGGGCTGTTATATGGGGATTTTGATGGTCTAATGATACCATCTTTAAGTAGTTGTTCAAGTCAAAGCCTATAATGACATCAAATGAACTAAGTGTGTCAAGCACAAAAAATGGTGAAATTTGCCCAAAAATTTTCATAAAGCATTTGATTGTTATCCTGCTCGAACCATGTACCGAGCTCACAGTGAAGGATTTTTCGCCATAAATTACCTGTTTTAGCTCCTTTATCAATTAAAATCTTTAAAGTTCTCCCACCCAACTGTCGTTTGATGTAAGGCAGCCGGGATCGTTCCCTAAAAAATGCAGTGAGTCATTGTCAGACAGCGACTCAGCGTCTACCTCAATTTCAATTACAGCAGCCTCTGCTGCCTTTTCATATCTCGGTTCCTCACACTGGGCGCACTCTGAACAACATTGTTCAGCTTTTTGCGCCTTGGTCCTGTTACTCTATCGGACGTATGTTGTCTCTTTCGAGCCTGTTCATTGCTATTTTTAGGTTTGGAGAAGTTAGTGCTCTGTCTAAACTTGGAAGAAGAGTCAACTTCCATTGGCACTGGGGCTTGTCCCTGCTCATCTCTTTTACTTTTCTCCTGGTAACCATTGTTGTTTTGTTGTTTCCTGGTAAAGTGAGGGTTTTTTCACTGCCTCGTTCGTCCCTATTATGCTTTCCCTGTTTTGCATGGGGGCGGTTTCTCTGGTCCGCTTTTACGTGCTCTCTCTCTGCCATGGCTTTGGCGTATGAGGCCGAAAACATGCTACGCTTGATGCTGGCTTCTGCTTCTCTAGCTAATGCTAAAGCAGAGCCGGAAAAACAATGGCTTTGGTGATAGCTTAAGACCTGAAATAAAGGCGTGAAGCGCGTCAGCCTCGTCATTGAGAAGCGTTGCCTGCACTGCTTCATATGACATTATGATCTTGTTTGTAACCAGGGTTAGCTTTCTCTCAACTTCTTCGTAATATTCCATTAGGGTCAAGTCAGCTTGTCTAACTATTTCGAGGCCTTGCCTCAGAAGTCGTAGTAAGGTTTTGTCAGCGTAAGAGCAATCTAGTCTGGCTATGATTGCATCAAAGTTCAGGACAGTGTTGTGTGATACTAATACCGCTCTGGCTGCTCCTCTAATTTTTTTCCTAATGATTGTTACCGCTTGGTAATGCGTGCAGCTACCGTCAAAAGGTTTGAATAATTCGTACGCATCAACGGCTGATTGCCTCCAAGCTACGTACTCATCTGACCCACCACTAAATTCTAGGATTGTTTTTATTATGTCCAGCAGAATATTACAACCGATCTGTGAGTTCACAGAAATTCTTTTATAGGGCTCAACTTGTGGTGCTTCGACACACAAGCTATTTACTCGCTCACTCACAGCGTTGAGCTGAGTTTGAAACGTTCGTTCTTGCTGCGTTAATGCTTCGTTAACAGCGGATACTATTAATGCTTGTACCTGGTTTGCGACCATGGTGAAGTTCATTTGGTTCTGTGCCTGGCTAAGGTTCGGTTGGTTCTGTATCTGGCTAAAGTTTATTTGGTTGTGTACCTGGCTAATATTAGACCCTACGTTTGGGACTTGGCTATTGTTGTCTTCTGTGCCCCAGTCAATATCACTATCGCACTCGGTTTTTATATTATTTAATGCGTCTTACCAACTCATATGCTCATGTGCATAAAAAAAATTCCTAGAATGAGAGTGTTTTAATTGTATTTTTTCAAGGCAATCACAAGTCAAATATGACCTTTAACCTCTATTGAACTTCTTTATGTGTTTTATAAGAAATACCTAATTTAGTTGAACCGCATGAATACGACATACAGCATAGATTTTATAGAGATAATATAATTACTTGTGGGACTTTATCTTTATTATTTTTACTTTTTTTTCAAAATAAAATAACTCGACAAATTCACAATTACACTTGCTATTGTCAGCAGTTTATTTTCAATTTTGGTGTGTGTAATTTGGAGAGAACATTTTAAACGAGCTTACATAGTGTGGAAAGTAGAGTAAATGTAGCTCTAACTAAGGTGGGAATCCTTGTATGTTGGGCGCTAGTAAAGTGAGGTGTGCTGGTTCAGCGATGTGGCAGTTGCTCCGTCACTCGGTCTAGCGGTGGTTGCGAACCTTCCGTTGATACGGATACGGCGGCTTCTTATGACGATTATGTTGGAGGGCTTGACTTCGCCCCCTTTGCTGATTACTGGCCTTGTGGCTCAGCAATGTAATTGTAATACACAACAAATGTTATTTTCGGCAGCGTGCCGGAGTAATGCAAGTTTATTCTTAAACGTCAAATACAAAACTGAAAACTGTGGTATTGAACTGTTCAATTGAAGTTAAACCTAAAGCTGGACCCATAAGCTACAAAGCTACAGCTGGCAAGCCGACTCAGCATAAGCGATACCGCAGTATAGTCAAGTATCAGGTTACCACTGCTGACCATTGCGGTCAGGCTCATGCGTCAGCGGAATATGTTTGGAGCAAATGGGTAAAGATAAGTGCTGTGCAAGTTTCTTATACAAAGTTATTCGTGTGCAATTCTTATGAGTTAACTTATATTCAAAATCCTATTAAGACTATTAAGGACTAGTACATTATATAGCTGCCATAGGAACGATCGGTCGAAATTAAGTTCTTGTATGGAAAACTTTTATGTTTTTCAAGACATCTTAACCATACTCGGCATTAACTATTTTCCCTGTGCTTCTTAGATACGGGCAAAGCTCTATGAGCATTATGAAAAGGTTGGGTCTGTAAGGGTATTAATCCTAAGGTTACCTTCTGGTTTTTTTTTTAATTTTTAATACATGCATATTTAATTGTAATATATAAAGCTGTTTGTCCTAACTGATCAACGCACAGCCCATACCGTAAGAGCTAGGAAGCTCAAATTTTCACTGTAGTTACATTATATGATGAAGGTGCACGCTACGACGCGGTTTCGGAATATTTATTTATTTATTTAATATTGGTCAACAACACGAGTGTCTTCCTAATTATATAAAACATTATACATATATTATAAGAATTAAATGCTAAAAGCCTAGTTAGAATACACAATTTTCTAATATCATCACCGACCGATGGAGGTGTTTTATTTGCCAGTCCGTCCAGCTGTGCCGCTTTTCACAGCCAATTTTTTCTGTAATGCTATTAGAGCCTACATCTAAGAAGAAGGGTGTAAGTAGGAAAAAGTGCTCTTAAGTAAAATTAAAAATAATCTTAATTTACTATGTTATTTAAGAAAATACAATAAATAGGAAAAAAGAAAGAAAGAAGTCATTGATAAAGTAAAGGTAAATAGGATGAAGTTATAGCAATTGGAAATCACCGACCCGGTGGGGGAAAATTTATAGCCTGTCCAGCAAGCTATGCCCCTGCTCATAGCTGGGAATGGTTAGTGAAGTTACCGAAGGTATCCTGAAAGCAACGATTTTATTAGGTGTAGAGAAAGTTCGGACGAGAAAACGTGATGCAAACTGTTGTAAGTTTTACGTAACACGCGAAAAGGATTGTGCATAGCGTAGTCTGTTGTGCACGTTGGTAAGAACAAGGGCCTGGTAGGTCTAGACGGAACAGAGAACAATCCAACAATCAAGTTTGTAGGAAGACAACACCGAGAATTGTCCTACGGTTGGTTAAAGACGGAAGATTAAGAAGAAGCAGCCTGCTGGAGTAGGTTGGCAACCGAAGATTAGTGTCCCAATTTATACCTCGTAAGGCAAAAAGAAGATAGTGCTTCTGAACAGATTCAATACGATCCTGGCTATTGTTATACTGCGAAGACCAGATGAAAGAGCAATATTCAAGGATAGGGCAAACAAGAGATGTACAGAAGTTTCGTTATTAAAGGATCGTTAAGCTCTTTAGACCATCGTTTAATGAATCCAAGTACACCTTTGGCCTCACTAACGATGGTATCTTTATGCAGATTGAAGCTGAGTTTAGAGTTAAAAAGAACGCCAATTGTATAACTAACAAGGTAAGGTGTAGTACGATTGAAGGTTATAAACATACACTTTGAACAATTTAGATGCAATTGATTGGCCGAACACCAAAGTTGCATAGCGTTCAAATCATTTTGTAGACGAGAATGATGTAGGGGATTAGTGTATGAGAGAATAAGTTTCACATAGTCCGCATACGTAAATACACGGGTACTGAACACCAGAAGTAACGTGAACCTGTTCTGAAATAGTCAGGCTCAGCATTACACTTTGGGTCCTACCTTTTAAACAAGCACTAATCCAAAGCAAAAGAGACGGAGGGAAACCTATTCGGTCAAGTTTAAAAAGTAAAATGTCATGGTTCACAGAGTCAAACGCATTACTGAAGTTAGTGTAAATGACATCAGTTTGCATTTTAGAAAGGAAAGCATCATTTACCAAGGAAGTAAATTAGATTTGTCGTAGTTGACCGATTCTTTACGAATCCATGTTGCACATGGGTGACAAATGATTTGCAGAAATGCTGCAAATTCGAAGTGATTATTTTTTCAAATAATTTAGGAATAGCGGACAGTTTTGCAATGCCCCTGTAATTTTGTATATCAGACTTTCCACCTTTCTTGTTGAGAGTAATGATATAAGATTCTTTGCAAAGAGATGGAAAGACAGAATACTCAAGGGATAGATAAAAAAGCTTTAGCAATGGATAAACAAGAACTACACTCCTTGAGTAGACAACTAGGAATATTGTCAGGCCCAGGAGAGAAAGAAGATTTAAAAGAATTTATAGCTAAAAGGAGAGAGGAATGGGTAATAATTGGAGCAGGTATAGAACTAGAGGAAGTAATAGTATAAGGATAAGAATTATTATCAGGACAGACTGAAGAGTAGGTTGATTGGAAAAAATTAGCAAAGAGGTTAGCAGAATCAGAGTCATTGCTAGCTTTATCCATCCCGAGAGTAAAAGAAGATGGCAAACTTGAAGATGTACGCTTCAAGTTTACAAAATTGTAAAACAAAAATTAATTGCAGAATTCATATCAACCGAGTTATGTAATAATTACCAATCGGTTGCATGAATACGTTGATTATGCAAGGAATAGTTTCCTTTGCGAATGCATCGGCGGGGCTTATTGGTAGCTGATGAGCACGAAATGAAAGAGTTGCAATTGAAAATTGCAACCTCTAAAGTAGGATGATATACATCCTCAGGAAGAGATAAAGGAGGGGACCTAGACACATTAGCAATAAGGTAGTCGTTTACAAGCACAAGATCAAGTGTTCTATGCAAATGATTAGCAAATGAATTAATTTGAAACAACGAAAGATCAAGCATGCAATCTAAAAAGTCATGCTGGGCTGAGGGTACTAGATAATGTTCAGCAGTGAATAATGACCAAGAGATACTCGGTAAATCACCTAACACTATAAATAGGTCATTATCACGCACGTGTGTAGAAACTTCTTTAATACAAGTAATTTGTTTCATAAAAACTTTAATATCAGAAGAAGGAGGAACATAGGAGCATGTAATATAATTATTCCGTATAGGAAAAGAAATCTTAACTGAGATAATCTCAGCGTCAGTAGGGGTACTAAGATAGAAAAGTTCTGACTGGAGATTGGCTTTAATACCCCACCACCTGGAGCCGATCATTCTATGCACAACGAAATTGTTCGAAAAAACATCAAAATCAGATATGGTTGAATTTAAACATGTTTTTGAAAATGCGATTATATCCGAATCGAAAGAAGTGCTAGCCATAAAAAGATTTTTAAGTTTGGAAATGAGACCTCTGACATTCTGATAATGGATGGAAACTAGGTCGGAAGACGAATTTAGTTTTTTGGGGCAGTAACGTTACCTTTTATCGAGGGGACCGGAAGGGTGACAGGGTTTCGCTGTTTTTGCTTAAACTCGTGAACAATCATGTGAGGAACCCAAAATTCAGGATCACAAATGATTGGGAACATATCATGTGAAACATTAATTTTGAATGATGCTATATCACGAGGGGTGGAGACATTACATTTAGTTATTGACACTCTAGCAGAAGATTTGCTAGCAATCTTGGCTGCCAATGAAGCACAAGTGGTGTCAGTCGAAAGTCGAGACACAAAAACTTGCCTACGAGGGGCAACAACAGTCAGAGTAGGAACTGATGGGGCAAAAGATAACACAGTAGTTGGAGGCGGCAAAGAGGATTTCGCGCAGGTCTACCTTTGCGGCCAGAAATTGACGGGACTGAAGCAGTTTCACTGACTGAGGCAGGTTCAACTGCAGGGACTACTGGGACTACTACAGTGGATACGATAGGGGTAATAATTGGACAATCGCTAGGAAAAGGCGATAAAGACAACATTGGAGATAAATCCAAGTTGTTAGGCAGGGACAAAAGAGGCGTAGGTGTATGGACCCACGGAGAGGGCAAATGCAAAAATTGAGGCTCTAACCGGCGATTGGGTGGAGATTCGAAATTGTATTTGCTTAGCAACTCGAAACTCGAGTTAAAGTTACTCCAGAGCTGCTTAGCCACATTATTAAGTTTTAAAAATGGATTTCTCACAGAATTATACATTGTACATCAGCAAAAATTGTGAGAGCACGCACAAGTAGAAATATGCAACAGCGAACACACGCACAAGCAAGTGTATGCACAGGGGAGCTCCAAGACAAAAGCATCAAAACAGACAATAACAACAACACGGAACTGACGCCGCGTTCAATAAATGCAATAATTAACATATTTACGCTGCACAACAGATAGCACTTTGCACAAGTAATTAAAGCTTTTTAAATAAAGCACAAAAATGCAAAATTTAGAAATAAAAAGCAGGATTAAAGCGCAATAATATATACAAATCTTGGAGCACAAGTACAACACGTCAATCACTTTCAACTGAGAGCTTTCTCATATTCTACGATAATTTGGTGGGTGACGCTTCGCGCTTAAATTCATTTCCAATGATCTATATGAAAAGTCATTTCTGACGTGTTTCACACTTTTCGCAGAGTCCTTACTTCTTCGTTAGAAATGCGATTCATAGATTTTTTGGGCGTAGTTTTACGTTGTGTCCGATTTGGTTTAAACTTATTTTCAAAGATCTACATAAGAACTTAATGAAAACGTGTTTCAGCGATTTGCGAAATTTAACCCACAACAGTGATAAATTGGCGAAAAACGGTTGTATGAAACTTTTTTACTTAACATTCGATCGGCCTCAAACTTATTTTCAAAGATCTTTGTTCAAATTTATTTAATCGGTGTTTCACACTTGTCGAAAAATGCGTTCTTTCTTGGTGATGAGGGTTTTTGCCATGGCCACCTTGATTCTCAGCGACCCTGGGTCGTTGACCCCCAGACTTTTGGGACCTTTGTTCCATATGCTTGGCAAACTTTCGAACATACAGAGATCCTTACTGATCTCTGCCTCTTATTCCAAAGTCAGTGCAGTTTGCAAATCTCGAGGATAGGCTGGGAAAAAGGCTGATTGGAGGGACTTCTTCAGTCCTAACACGAATGTGAATAACGTGTCGCTTCTAAATTTCTCATTGAGGACAGTAACGGCGGCTGTATCATGAGTAATTAACATCTTGTTTGTCAACAGCGTTAGCTCTCTCTCAATTTTGTCATCATAAGTTAAAGGGGGCCCTTAACATCGCCCAGTTTCATTAGGTACAGCACTTGCTGTTTGACGCGGACTGGTGTCTTGTCTACGTACGTTAAGTCAAGACTAACTAAAATTGTTTTAAAATTTTGAACCGTGTTGAAGGAGGCTAGCGTGGCGTCTGCAGAGCCTCTCACTTTATAACGTATTATGGCCACTGCTGGTAATGCCTAGAACAGCCCTAAGGCTTACAAATTTCATAGGTGTTTTTTGTGTTAACTGAAAAATTTTTTCATCAAAGGTACGTGCCTGTGCCTCAAGTGCTGATCTGACGGCAATTTCTAAAATATCAGTGAAAATTCTTGTCCCCATTTTTGGTTTCCCTTCTGCTCAAATTTATACCCTATAACAGTATATAAGATCCTAGTCACTGCTATAAGACATTAAGTACCAACAGTTAAAGAGCACAGCCAATTGTTTGACTATTTTTATTATTTTTATACCCTGAACCCATTGAAAATGGGTAAAAAGGGTATAATGTATTGTGCAAATGTATGTAACAGGAAGAAGAAAGCATCTCCGACCCCATAAAGTATTTATATACTTGATCAGCATCAATAGCCAAGTCGATCTACCCATGTCCGTCTGTCCGTCCGCCCGTATGTATGAACGCAAGGATCTCAGAGCCTATAAGAGCTAGAGACTTGAAATTTTATCTGTAGGTCCTCCTAGTGCCTGCGCAGATCGAGTTTGTTTTGTTTTCTATATTCGATAACTTGCCCCGTTTCAAAGTAATTAATAAGAATCGATATCGAAATCCTGTTTTTTATAGCAATTCCGGTAAATAATAACAGCTAGAGCCACCAAACTTGGCATGTAGCTCCTAGAATAGTATATATATGTCAAGTATCTTTTAATTTAAAGCTATCAACACCTCCCCGCTACTACATAATAGATATAAACCAAGTTAATAAACCAATTTATACTGCCTACCAATATAACCCACAATTTCAATGCAATTGAATTCTTGAGAATATACAAATTTTCATTAACATCGGCTAAGAAACACAGAAGTTATTAAATTTCTCTATACATATACACACACATTCATGCGCAACTTCTTTGAATTGTATCAACAGCATTGCAATTGCGATTGTATTGTTTTCTGTGCTCCTATTTTAATAAGTTTTTTTCTCATTAAGACTAAATTATTGGTGTGGCTATTGAGTATTTGCGGCGGCAAATAGTTCGGTCTGTTGAGAGTTCGAACCCTACCGAGGAGACTTTTTTCTTTTATAAATTTAGTTGTATTACTACTGAAGAGGGTTCAGGGTATCCCCTAGTCGGGAACTCCCGACTTAAGCCTCCTACTTGTTTTAATTTATTTTTGTTTATTTATTTATTTATTAATGGTCGACAAAAACGAGTGTCTTTCTCATTATTCAATACATCACATCATGAAAATTAAATGCTAAAAGCCTAGTTAAAGTCGCGATGAGGAAGGGTGTTAGTAGAGAAAATAGTGTGTAATAACCCTTTAGGATTTGATAATTAATTAAACATACGTCAGTGCTTATTCATGTTCATATTCCGAATGTCTTTATTTCAAATTTAAGATTCATGCTTAGCCTATGGGTATATTTATATACTTTTGCTGTTATTGGTTAATAGCTACAAAGAGAGGGAGAGTGAGTAGCTTGAATATGCTTGTGTTAGTGAGCATATATATATTGCACATGGAATGGGCTTAGACGGAGCGTGGGATATGCAGCGTAAGCATAAACGATCAGATAGTGAGGATAGTGAACCGCTCTGCGTAATATGAGCCAGGGCCAATACAAAAAGTTGCTCTAGGCTTGTTTAATGTATAATTTATGTTGTATGCAACAAAGGGCCGCATACTTCATATTTGCATATAGCGTGTTCTTTTAAGGCAGATACACACTACACCTCTTAAGTAAAAATTAAAAATAATCTTAATTTACTATGCTATTTATGAAAATACGATAAATAGGAAAAAAGAATAAAGAAGTTGTTAATAAAGTAAAGAAATGTAGGGGAAGATCAAGAAGCAGAAGCCTGCTGGAGTAAGATGGCAACCGATGATTTGTGTACCCAATTTAAACTCCGTAAGGCAAAAAGCAGAAATTGCTTCTGAACAGATTCATTACGATCCTGGTTATTGTTATACTGCGGGGACCAGATGCAAGAGCAGTATTCAAGGATAAGGCGAACAAGAGAGATGTATAGGAGTTTGATCATGAAAGGATCGATAAACTCTTTAGACCAAGTACACCTTTGGCTTCATTAACGATGCAGGGGATAAGTGTATGAAAAAATAAGTCACATCGTCCGCATACACAAGTACATGGGCATGTGATATAATCGAAGGGAGATCATTTTTAAAAAGACTAAAGAGTAAAGGTCCAAGATGACTACCTTGAGGAACACCAGAAGTAGATTGTATCTGTTTAGAGGTAGTCAGCCTCAGCATTACTCTATCGGTCCTAACTTTTAAATAAGAAGAAATCCAAAGCATAAGAGACGGAGGGAAGCCTAAATGGTCAAGCTAAAGGAGTAAAAGAATATGGTGCACTGAGTTAAAAGCCTTACTGAAGTTAGTGTAAATGTAAAGGAAGTAAATTCAAACAGATTGGTCGTAGTTGACCGATTCTTTACGAATCTATGTTGCACAGGGGAGACAACTGATTTGCAGAATTGCTGCAAATTCGAAGTGATTATTTTTATACCCTGAACCCATTAAAAATGTAAAAAGGGTATAATGTTATTGTGCAAATGTATGTAACAGGCAGAAGGAAGCATCTCCGACCCCATAAAGTATATATGTATATACTTGATCAGCATCAATAGCCGAGTCGATCTAGCCATGACCGTCTGTCTGTCCGTCCGCCCGTCCGTCTGTCCGTATGTATGAACGCAAGGATCTCAGAACCTATAAGAGCTACAGACTTGAAATTTTAGCTGTAGTCGAGCCATGACCGTCTGTCTGTCCGTCCGCCCGTCCGTCTGTCCGTATGTATGAACGCAAGGATCTCAGAACCTATAAGAGCTACAGACTTGAAATTTTAGCTGTAGTCGAGTCGAGTCCGATATTCGATAACTTGCCCGTTTCCAAGTAATCGATATCGAAATCCTGTTTTTTGAGCAATTTCGGTAAATATTTGAGCTAGAGTCGCTAAACTTGGCATGAAGCTTCTAGAATAGTATATATATATATCAAGTATCTTTCATTTAATACCTATCTCCTATTTAAGCCACTATTTATATGCAAATGACTTTTTGAGATTACACAGATATTCTATATTCCATTCTACAATTAGATGTTCTGTCGAAAATTTCATTAAGATCGTTAGCAGCAGCTAGCGCAAATTCCAAGAATTTCTGTATACAAGTACACACACACAGCATCAACAGCATTGCAATTGCGATTGTATTGTTTTCTGTGCTGCTATTTTATTTCGTTTTTTATTAAAACCCAACTATTGGTTTGGCTCTTTAGTAGAGGCGGCGGCAAGTTGTTCGGCTATTTGCGAGCTCGAACCCTGCCAAGGAAACAATTTTTTTTTATTGTCATTCTCCTTTATTACTACTAAAGCAAACGAGCTGCATTTGGAGTTGGAAGAAGAGGGTTCAGGGTATCCCCTTGTCGGGAGCTCCCGACTAGAACCTCTTACTTGTTTATACCCTGAACCCATTAAAAATGGGTAAAAAGGGTATAATGTATATGTGCAAATGTATGTAACAGGCAGAAGGAAGCATCGCCGACCCCACAAAGTATATTTATTCTTGATCAGCATCAACAGCCGAGTCGATTTAGCCATGTCCGTATGTCTTTCCGTCCGTCAGTCCGTATGCTGTAGGTCCTCCTAGTCCCCGCGCAGATCGAGTTTGTTTCCGACATTCGATAACTTAATCGATAAAAATCGATATCGAAATCCGGTATTTTGAGCAATTTTTCTAAATAATCAGAGCTAGAGTCACCACACTTGATATGTAGCTTCTAGAATAGTGTATATATATGAAGTATCTTTCATTTTATAGCTATCGCCACCTACCCGCTACAACCATAAAGCTATAAATCATGTTAGTATACCAACTTGTATTGCCTAAATAATTAAGCCACAATTTAAATGTAAATGTCATTTTGAGAATACACAAATATTTTATGGTATAATAAGATCTTCTACTGTCAAGATCAGTTAGGAAACACGAAAGAAAATGTGTTTTGGTCTGCAAACACGTGCAGCAGCAAGCGCAAATTCCAAGAATTTCTGTATACATGCAGCATTGCAATTGCGATTGTATTGTTTTATGTGCAGCTATTTTAATTGGTTTTTTTCTCATTAAGACTTAACTGTTGTTGTGGCTATTGAGTAGAGGTGGCGGAAAGCAGCGCGATCAGTTACGAGTTCGAACCTTGCCGAGGAAACCATTTTTTTTTTTTGTTTTGGCTGGTGCAGCTTTTGCGTGGAGGCGGCAGCAAGTAATGCGGTCAGTTGCGAGTTCAAATCCTGCCAAGGGAACATTTTTATACCCTGAACCCATTGAAAATGGGTAGAGAGGGTATAATGTATTTGTGCCAATGTATGTAACAGGCAGAAGGAAGCATCGCCGACCCCACAAAGTATATATATTCTTGATCAGCATCAACAGCCGAGTCGATCTAGCCATGTCCGTCTGTCTTTGCGTCCGTCAGTCCGTATGCTTTAGGTCCTCCTAGTCCCCGCGCAGATCGAGTTTGTTTCCGACATTCGATAACTTGCCCCGTTTCCAAGTAATCGATAAAAATCGATATCGAAATCCTGTTTTTTGAGCAATTTCGTAAATAATATGAGCTAGAGTCACCAAACTTGACATGCTGCTTCTAGAATATAGATATCAATTATCTTTCATTTTATACTTATCGTCACCTCCCCGCTACCACCACAATGCTATACATCAAGTTAATTATCCAACTATTATTGCCTATCAATTTAAGCCACAATTTATATGCAATTGAATTTTTGAGAATGCACAAATATTCTATATTCTATTTTACAATAAGATTATTTTTGCCCATCAATTTAAGCCACAATTTATATGCAATAAAATGTTTGAGAATGCACAAATATTCTTTATGCTATTCTACAATAAGATGTACTGTCGAAAATTTCATTAAGATCGGTTAAGAAACACAAAAGTTATGTGCGCAAATTCCAGGAATTTCTGTATACTTGTACATACACACACATTCATGCGCGTCGGCTTTGAATTCTATCAACAGCATTGCTATTGCGATTGTATTGTTTTCTATGCTGCTATTTTAATTGGTTTTTTTCTCATTAAAACCCAACTTTTGGTTTGGCTCTTTAGTAGAGGCGGCGGCAAGTTGTTCGGCTATTTGCGAGCTCGAACCCTGCCAAGGAAACTTTTTTTTTTTTTCATTTTTCTTTATTACTCTTACTAAAGCAAACGAGTGCGTAGCGCGAGCTGCATTAAGTGTTAGAAGAAGAGGGTTCAGGGTATCCCCTCGTCCCGACTAGAGCTCCCGAATAGAACCTTTTACTTGTTTCAAATAATTTAGGGACAGCGGACAGTTTTGCAATGTCCCAGTAATTTTTTATATCAGACTTAAAATGATTTCGAAAGAGATGGAAAGACAGAATATTCAAGGGATAAATTAAAAAGCTATAGCAATGGACAAAGAAGAGAAGAACAACAGTCCTTGAGTAGACAGCTAGGAATATTGTCAGGCCCAGGAGAGTACGAGTTTTAAAGAGTTATGACAGAGAGGTTTGCTAAAGCAAACGGGCAAGTTACATTACATCCCAGTTGGTGTTGCTTACCTCGAGCAATGTATTTATAAAATTAAAGATAACTGATCTGTATGTACTCTTCTAGCAGCTACATGTCAAATTTTGTGGATTAAGCTGCTTAAACTTAAGAGATTTTATAAAAAAAACATGATTTCAATATAGATTTTTACCGATTGTCGATTGGCCCGACTCAGTTCCGGCAGCATGCGCCCACTGCGGTGGTAACCACCCTGCCAACTATAAAGGCTGCGAGTGGCTCACCGAATATATAAAGCGTGTGGGGGCCCCAAAGACCGCCAAAATAAAGATCTCCCACCGATTCAAGCGAACCGAAGCCGCAGCAATAAAGATCATGGGCCTACACCTGTTGACTTCCCTCGTAAAGCACCCACTGAATAAGTAGAAGGGCTTTCATTCGACACTGCCACCAGAAGACGACAAGCTGCATTCAGCGCAGAGAACAACGTCCCCAGCGAGAAGGACCAGCGCTAGCTAGGCTACATAGACTGCTGAGAGAACAGCAACAGGAGAGGTTGACTGCGCAACAACAGCAACAGCCGACATCTGGAAACGGGGAAGGACTTTCCTCTGCCATCAAGAACATGAGTCGAGCTATCGAGAGGATGGCAGAAATGCAACAGCAAGTTTTGGATATGCAGGAGCAAATCCTTGCCCTTTTAACCGCGCTGCTATCCAAATGAACACACCACTGAAGGTGCTAATGTGGAATGCTAAAGGCATTTCAGGTAAAGTACTTGAGCTGGAGGACCTAATACTAAAACACGCCATCGGAACAATTCGGCTGTCTGAAACTAAAGCCAGCGGTCCTACTTTCCTCAGAATCTTTGGCTTCGAGGCGTACCCTGTACACTGGACACAAAATCGCGGCTGCGTTGTCCCCGTCCGAAGTAGCTTGGTTCACTTCCCGCAATTGAGCATTGCTTATCGTGTTTACCAGTATTCGACTGTGAAAGTCTTCACTGATGCTGGTAACGTGGACTACACCCACGAGTCAGGATACTCGCTTTGGCGAGCAATAAAAATTTGAAGAACCGTTCCCCTTCTTCGCCACAATGGTAAATACTGCTTTACGAACGAAGAGCAAGCTGACACCTTCGCCAGGCACCCGGAGGAACGGTTTCCAACAATCGATTCGGCCTCCCCAGAAGAGCCTACCCGTGCGTTGGAGACTCCCCCTCAGATGTCACCACCTATTGGTCCCATCCGCATGGAGGAGATAATCAACGTCGTCAAAGTCCTTCCTAGGACTAAGGCTCCGGGCCATGATGGAATATGCCACACCGCCCTGAAGGCCCTGCCAATGTGCGCGCTCATTTTTACAACGTTGATCTTCAACGCCATATTAAGAACGCAACACTTCCCTGCCCAGTGGAAGCGAGGATCCATATGGTCCATAAGTCGGGCAAGACGGAATATGAGTCACATCGGCCGATCAATCTACTGCCTTCCTTTTGCAAGGTCTGGGAAAGACTGATTGTCGACTTGCGTGGCTTATGAACCACATGGCCAACCTTCCTGATCACCAATTTGGGTTCAGGGGAGGGCAACCACGACATAGGAGACGCCCCAGAGTCTCCCGACTACCCACGTGACGATGCAGCCTTATTCAAAAAAGCCGCTTTTGACGTTTGTCCACGATGAAGCGTGAGGACCCAAATAGGCTTGGCGAAACATCACCTAAGCCAACTGTGTTGTAAAAAATTTACCGATTATCGGAAACAATCCGCACGGACACTAAGAGGATCTCAGTTCAAATTTTTATTCTGTAGCTCTTCTGAGATTGCCGCGTTCGCACATACGGACGGACAGATAGGCGGATATGAATAATAGTTTCCTTCTCCCTATTATTCACGTTTGCACAAAACCATTATACACTTTTTAACAATTTTTAAAAGGTATGATAACAAATTTTGTCACCTCTTCTGTCCTTTTATAAACATTTTTTATGCTAATTAAGACGCTTATAGAGGGCATTTTAATTTGGTTAAAAAATTAGTTTTGCATAGAAGCATATATCTCAGATCCCATTAAAAATATAAATTCTAGATCAGGATCAAAAGATGAGTTGGTATTGCCATGTCCGTCTGTTGGTCTGCCTGTTTCTGTTTTAGTTAAAGCAATCGGCTTGAAACTTTGCGTAGGTCCGTGTTTCTGTGTTTCGGACCACCATTGTATTATGTTGTTGATTCCATCATTGCTCAGCTAGCCAAGTAGGTTTAAGAAACAACACGTCTGATTCAATTGTTGGCATTTATTCAATTGATTTTTCACATTCTTCTTGAATGTCTTAGCCTAAAGATGCGTCGCTGCTTCGGCAGAGAAGTCAGCGGAAGAGTCGCCTTATCTATATATGCTTATATATAACATGAAAAGTGAATATGTTTTAGAGCGAGAGAGCTATGCACATATATATTATGAGCGGTCAATGCACACGAACGCTGACGCGGCTTTGATTGCGCCCGCTGCATACAAATGGTATCATATTACATTGCACTTGAAATGTGCTGGGTATTTGCGTTGTGTTTACGTAGCGACATCATACAGCTGTTATTGGATCCATCGGTCGAAAAGTAGGTTCTTATATAAACAACTTTTTTGATTATCAAGATATCTTGACCAAACCCGGCACAACCTTACATATGAGCCAAATCTTATCTAGATCGCACCACAATAAAACTTAGTTCGATAGGAAGCGTCCTAAAATAATAATTTATTTTTGCGAAATATTCTGTTTTCCAAGATATTTGCAAAAGCCATAAGCCAAGGGCTTAAGATCTTCGTCACGCCGAAGATATCCGTACATTCTGTTTTTTTTTATTTTTATAAAAATAATTTGATTGGTTAATCAGATCGCAATCACAATCTCTATATGCTGAAAATTTTAGGGTTTTGGGATATTTCACTCGAAAGTGTGGACACATCGCGAAAAACATTTGAATAATACTTTTTGTTAACCGTCTGATCGGCCTCTAATTCATTTTCAAAGATCATTGTTCAAATTCATTTGAGGTGTGTGTTACTCTTTATGTAAAATCCATCCCTCCTCGGTGAATATGGGGGTCAAGGCTTTGGTGAGTGATATGTCGGGTTCAAATTAATTTCTAAGAATTTTTAGGAAACTTCACTTGAAATATTTTTCACATTTTACAAAATTCCAATTTCCTCGTTGGAAAATGCGGAGCAAGGATTTTTCAATTGAAGGTTTTAAGTTTTTTAGCGATTTTGGGAATTCCACCCGCAACTGGGGTAAATTGGCTGAAAACAGTTTTATGATAGTTTTTTGTTTACCATTCGATCGGCCTTATCATAATTTGCAAGCATCTTTGTGAATTTTTTTTTTAGGTGTGCTTTACACTTTTTATATAATCTACCATATCTTTGATGATAAATGCTTCGAATGTAAGCTCATTCGCTAATAAAATTGTAGCGAGTAACTTATTTATTTATTATCTGATTAGCTTCAAACTCATTTTTAGAGATCTCTGTTCAAATTCATGTGATACGATTTTTGCGATATCCACCGCTTGATGAACGAAAGTTTATTTTTCGGGTTCGAGATTCTCATCGTAAGACTAACATGGGCATAATCCTTTGATTACCAACTTATGGTTCTTTATTCTTTATTTTTAAACATAATATAAAATTTTATAATATACTAGCGGGTATTGCCCGGCCTTCCGTGGAATGTTTTGTGCGAAAAATTTTAGATATTACCTTTCCATCTTGATCTCCACTTCTATTTAAAAATATGTTTAAAGTGCATTGAATAAAGAACCAAATGTTGGAATCAGAGGTTTCCGCCCTTATTAGTCTTGTGGTAAGAATCTTGTGGAATCGGGTGGAATTTGACAAATCGCTGAAACATTTCTTAAATGATTTTTCATATAGATCCTTGGAAATGAATTTGAGCGCAGAGCGTGACCCACCAAATCTTTGACCCCCATTTCCACCAATGAGGAATGCATTTTTCGAAAATTCTAAGATTTCTTTGGTGAAGTTTTAAATTTTTCCGTTTTGCTTCAAACCTTTTTTCTAAGCTCTACATAAGAACTTAATGAATACGTCTTTCAGCGATTTGGCAAATTCCACCCGCAAGTGTGGACAAATCGCGAAAAATTTTGACATAAAACTTTTTTGTTTACCATCCGATAGGCCTCAAACTTATTTTCAAAGATCTTTGTTCAAATTTATTTAAGGGGTGTTTTAAACTTTTTGAAAAATGCATTCGTCCTTGGTGGAAATAGAAGTCGAAGATTTGGTGGGGGACGTTTCGTGTTCAAATTTATTTCCAACGATCTATTAGAAGAATCGTTTGAGATGTGTTTCACGATTTTCGTAGAATCAAAGCTTGCTCGGTAGAAATGCGATTCAACGATCTATTGGGCGAAACTGATTTTCGAAGCTCTACATAAGAACTTAATATACGTGTTTCAGCAATTTAGAAAATTCCACTCGCAATTGTGGAAATTTGGCTAAAAACTTAACTTAACTGTTTGGTTTATTATCGGTTTCAAACTCATTTTCAAAGATTTTTTTACCGAACTTATTTGACCCGACTTCTCAAAATTCACCGCTATTGGATGGAAAATGTGGATCTGTAAACGCAAGTTTTTTATTCGGCCTCACGATTCTTACCACAAGACCACAAGACCGTGTTATATCCGCTAGTTATGTACATATATGTATGGAACATTTATATGACTTCTCTTAGTTGTAAGCGGCATAAAGACACTAGTACGCATTGGGTATGTACTTAGTACGTTCGCATTT
Organism: Drosophila montana; assembly: GCF_035044405.1. Classification (NCBI taxonomy): domain Eukaryota; kingdom Metazoa; phylum Arthropoda; class Insecta; order Diptera; family Drosophilidae; genus Drosophila; species Drosophila montana. The sequence goes on from NW_026996785.1 coordinate 63,459, forward strand.
CTGGAAGCTTGTGCATGTTAAGATATAAAACACACAAAGTGAATAATTAAATGTTCACATACATACATACATATGTACTTTCGAGCGTAACTACATACCTAATAACGCCTTTTCTAATACATTTTTTTCGGTTCAGTGACGAAAAACAGGCATGCCGCTGTGCGGTCGGCAAGAAAAAAGAGAAAAAATATGCTCCCTTACATTTATAAGGCAATATCCCTAATTATCTTTACACCTCTGCCATTAAACATAACAGTTTCCCCTTGAAATTTATGGCTTCGTTTGCTAATCGAAAAAAGAACAAAGATATTGTTTGTTCTAATGCGACAGGTGGTGTAACAGCAGGCCACCGTCACAGTGTAAGCATTAAAAAAGGTAGAGAATGATAATATTTGTAGATTTTACTCAACAACTTTGGCCGATTTCTCTAATAACAGTTACATCGGTCGACTCCGGCATATGTACTACAACAACCTAAATTATATTTTGAAATGATAGCTCAAAATATGAGTTGGTATAAAAACATACAAACGTACAAAGACTAGGCTGTTCATACTGATCTAACATATACATATATACATACATATGAATATTGTACTTTGCGAAGTCAGAGACAAGCGTTAAATTTTTATACCCTGAACCCATTGAAAATGGGTAAAGAGGCTTCAGGGTATCCCCCAGTCGGGAGCTCCCGACTAGATCCTCTTACTTGTTTTTGTTAAGATATCTTGACCAAGCCCAGCATATACTGGTATCTTATCAATTTCGGATTTAACAATTCTCCTCACCAATCTGTAAGCCAAATTTGTACAAGTGCAATCGTGGTGCTGAAGATAGCCGATTTTCTGCTTTCCAATTTTAATTAAAAACGAGAAAGAAGTGCTATCTTCGGCACACCGAAGATTTAATACCCTTGCAACCCAACCTTTTCAAAATGCTCATAGTGCTTTGCCCGTATCTAAGAAGCACAGGGAAAATAGTTAATGCCGAGTATGGTTAAGATATTATGAAAAACAAAACAGGTTTCCATACAACAACTTAATTTTCGACCGATCGTTCCTATGGCAGCTATATGATATAGTAGCCCGATGTCAATAAGATTTTGCATAAGTGGAGGGAGCATAGTAAAACTAATAAATGCCGAGCTTGGTCAAGATATCTTATAGATATACAATATAACAATATACAATAGCATAATTTTCGATGGATCTTTCCTACGGCAGCTATATGATATAGTTGTCCGATCTTAATAGGATTTTGCATATATATGGGGAGCGTAGTAAAACTAATAAATACCGAGTTTGGTCAAGATATCTTGAAAAACATAAAAATGTTCCACACAAAAACTTAATTTTCGACCGATCGTTCCTATGGCAGCTATATGATATAGTTGTCCGATCTTAATAGGATTTTGCATATATATGGGGAGCTTAGTAAAACTAATAAGTACCAAGTTTAGTAAAGATAACTTTATAAACAAAAATGTTTTTCTTACAAGAACCTACTTTTCGACCGATCGTTCCTATGGCAGCTATATGATATAGTGGTCCGATCCAGCTGGTGTTGACATATGAACTGCGTGCAACAGAAAGAGGGAATTCTGCAAAGTTTCATAACGATAGCTTTAAAACTGAGAGACTAGTTCGCATAGAAACAGACAGACGGACATGGCTATATCGACTTCGCTGTTGATACTGATCAAGAATATATATACTTTATGGGGTCGGAGATGTCTCCTTCTATGCGTTACACATTTCACGACAAAATTATAATACCCTCTGCAAGGGTATAACGAGATAGAAGGCCCATTTTCGGACCGCGAAAGAATTATTACGCCATAATGCTCATAATGCTTTGCTCGTATGTATGTAGGGAGCATAGTGAAAGTAATAAATGCCAAGTTTGTCCAATATATCTTGAAAACCAAAAAAGTAATTTTCGACTGATCGTTCCTATGGCAGCTAGGATTTAGTGGTCCGATGTTGATGTTGATACGATTTTGCTTGTATAAGAGGAGCATAGTGAAACTAATAAATGCCACGTTTGGTCAAAATATCTTGATAACGAAAACAGTTTTTCATAGAAGAACCTCATATTAGACGGATCGTTCCTATGGCAGCTACATGATAGTGGTCCTATCCAGCCGGTTCCGACATATGTACTGAGTGCAACAAAAAGAGGGACGTATACAAAAATGTATGAGGATAGCTATAAACTGAGAGAGTAGTTCGCATAGAAACAGACAGACGGACATGGCTATATCGACTTGGCTGTTTATACGATCTTGATATATACTTTATGGAGTCAGATATGACTCCTTCTATGCGTTATTGATTTCGAGACAAAATTATGATACCCTCTGCAAGGGGTATGTCTTAAAAAAATTTTTATTTCTTGCTATTTTTATTCGGATTAAATTAGATTAGTCACTTAAGCCTCTGTACAACTATCTTATACAATCTTATATTCAAAATTAATGATCCGAGTCGATCTAGCCATTTCCGTCTGTCTATTTATCAGTCCGTCCTTCTGTCCGCCTGAAACTGTGAACGTGAGTCCTCCTGGTGCATGCGCAGTACGGGTTTATTTTCGATACTCGATTAAATCAACATCGAAATACTGTTTTCTTAGATTTTAAGAGCTAGAGTCGCCAAATTTTAAATGTAGCTTCTAGAATAGTATATTCAGATCAATTATCTTTCATTTTAAATCAATTGCTACGCCTCGCCTCCACCCCATAGTGATATGACAAATAAATAAAAATTAAAGAAATTATATAAATATTTCCATCGACTTAAAAATACAGATTTTCTACGAAGCCAACTACAGTACATAACATGCATTCATATGTGAATACAAATTTGGGATAGGTCATGCATGATCAGCGCTAGAAATCTAACAAAATTTATTTCTTTGCCAGCTAAAGCCTAAAGCCAGAGCTGTGAATAGCAACACATTCAAATATGCTGTTATGCACGTATTCAAACATAATTGCTTGCGCGGCCCTCATAGAGCCGAAGCTGAGAATACATTCTATTTTTAGCTTTTCTCTCTTTCGGCTGTGAGAGCGCAATGATACTGATTTCGTTTTCGTTCTCAAATTTCAAAAAAGCAAGCTGCATAGTAGCATTTTGTTTTATGGCTTTACTCATCTTAGTGTTTATATTGTTTTGGGTAGCATTTTGTTGTATGGCGTTACTCATCTTAGTGTTTATATTGTCTTTGGTAAAACAAGGTTAACGGTATCGCCAAGTCGGGAACACCCGACTAGAGCCCCTTGCTTGTTTTGATTATAAAAATATAACTGACTGACTGACTGACTGACTGACTGACTGACTGACTGACTGACTGACTGACTGACTGACTGACTGACTGACTGACTGACTGACTGACTGACTGACTGACTGACTGACTGACTGACTGACTGACTGACTGACTGACTGACTGACTGACTGACTGACTGACTGACTGACTGACTGACTGACTGACTGACTGACTGACTGACTGACTGACTGACTGACTGACTGACTGACTGACTGACTGACTGACTGACTGACTGACTGACTGACTGACTGACTGACTGACTGACTGACTGACTGACTGACTGACTGACTGACTGACTGACTGACTGACTGACTGACTGACTGACTGACTGACTGACTGACTGACTGACTGACTGACTGACTGACTGACTGACTGACTGACTGACTGACTGACTGACTGACTGACTGACTGACTGACTGACTGACTGACTGACTGACTGACTGACTGACTGACTGACTGACTGACTGACTGACTGACTGACTGACTGACTGACTGACTGACTGACTGACTGACTGACTGACTGACTGACTGACTGACTGACTGACTGACTGACTGACTGACTGACTGACTGACTGACTGACTGACTGACTGACTGACTGACTGACTGACTGACTGACTGACTGACTGACTGACTGACTGACTGACTGACTGACTGACTGACTGACTGACTGACTGACTGACTGACTGACTGACTGACTGACTGACTGACTGACTGACTGACTGACTGACTGACTGACTGACTGACTGACTGACTGACTGACTGACTGACTGACTGACTGACTGACTGACTGACTGACTGACTGACTGACTGACTGACTGACTGACTGACTGACTGACTGACTGACTGACTGACTGACTGACTGACTGACTGACTGACTGACTGACTGACTGACTGACTGACTGACTGACTGACTGACTGACTGACTGACTGACTGACTGACTGACTGACTGACTGACTGACTGACTGACTGACTGACTGACTGACTGACTGACTGACTGACTGACTGACTGACTGACTGACTGACTGACTGACTGACTGACTGACTGACTGACTGACTGACTGACTGACTGACTGACTGACTGACTGACTGACTGACTGACTGACTGACTGACTGACTGACTGACTGACTGACTGACTGACTGACTGACTGACTGACTGACTGACTGACTGACTGACTGACTGACTGACTGACTGACTGACTGACTGACTGACTGACTGACTGACTGACTGACTGACTGACTGACTGACTGACTGACTGACTGACTGACTGACTGACTGACTGACTGACTGACTGACTGACTGACTGACTGACTGACTGACTGACTGACTGACTGACTGACTGACTGACTGACTGACTGACTGACTGACTGACTGACTGACTGACTGACTGACTGACTGACTGACTGACTGACTGACTGACTGACTGACTGACTGACTGACTGACTGACTGACTGACTGACTGACTGACTGACTGACTGACTGACTGACTGACTGACTGACTGACTGACTGACTGACTGACTGACTGACTGACTGACTGACTGACTGACTGACTGACTGACTGACTGACTGACTGACTGACTGACTGACTGACTGACTGACTGACTGACTGACTGACTGACTGACTGACTGACTGACTGACTGACTGACTGACTGACTGACTGACTGACTGACTGACTGACTGACTGACTGACTGACTGACTGACTGACTGACTGACTGACTGACTGACTGACTGACTGACTGACTGACTGACTGACTGACTGACTGACTGACTGACTGACTGACTGACTGACTGACTGACTGACTGACTGACTGACTGACTGACTGACTGACTGACTGACTGACTGACTGACTGACTGACTGACTGACTGACTGACTGACTGACTGACTGACTGACTGACTGACTGACTGACTGACTGACTGACTGACTGACTGACTGACTGACTGACTGACTGACTGACTGACTGACTGACTGACTGACTGACTGACTGACTGACTGACTGACTGACTGACTGACTGACTGACTGACTGACTGACTGACTGACTGACTGACTGACTGACTGACTGACTGACTGACTGACTGACTGACTGACTGACTGACTGACTGACTGACTGACTGACTGACTGACTGACTGACTGACTGACTGACTGACTGACTGACTGACTGACTGACTGACTGACTGACCGGCCTCAAACTTATTTTCAAAGATCTTTGTTCAAATTCATTTGAGGGGTGTTTCACACTTTTAGGAAAATCTGTTCCTCCTTGGTGGAAATGGAGGTCAAAGATTTGGTGGGTGACGTTTCGCGCTCAAATTCATTTCCAGAGATCTATAAGAAAAATCATTTGATACGTGTTTCGCACTTTTCGCAGAATTCACACTTCTTCGGGGGAATGCGATTTAAAGATTTTTTGGGCGAAGTTTTAAGTTGTGTCCGATTTGCTTCAAACTTATTTTCAAAGCTCTACATAAGAACTTAATAAATACGAATTTCAGCGATTTGGGAAATTCCACCCGCAACAGTGGTAAATTGGCGGAAAACGGTTGCATGAAAGTTTTTTGTTTACCATCCGATCGGCCCCAAACTTATTTTCAAAGATCTTTGTCAAATTCATTTAAGGGGTTTTTCACACTTTTTGAAAAATCCGTTCCTCCTTGGGGGATATGGAGGTCAAAGATTTGGTGAATGACGTTTCGTGCTCAAATTCGTTTCCAAAGATCTATAAGAAAAATCATTTGAGACGTGTTTTACACTTTTCGCAGAATTTAAACTTCTTCGGGGGGAATGCGATTTAAAAATTTTTTGGGCGAAGTTTTAAGTTGTGTCTGATTTGCTCCAAACTTATTTTCAAAGCTCTACATAAGAACTTAATAAATACGTATTTCAGCGATTTGGGAAATTCCACCCGCAACAGTGGTAAATTGGCGGAAAACGGTGGTATGAAAGTTATTTGTTTACCGTCCGATCAGTTTCAAAATCATTTCAAATTTGTTTGAGAACATTGATATTATAACATACGTGCCACGGGCAAGGCCGGGTTATACCCGCTAGTAAATTTATATATGTATGCAAGTTATAGAAAAGAGTTTCAAAATAAATTTAACGGCATTTGTATTTTTCTTCCAATGGAGGGTAAAGTTGTGTTTATTTTCACGGGGTTAATTTGGGTTTCGCTACTGATTTGCGAACAATGGATAATTGTAACAACTGTAAACCGTATACCGAACCAAATAACATTAAAGCGTTAATTTCGACGTCTGTATGCTCACACAGAATCGGAAGTCCAGATTATTACAAACAAATGTCAAAACGGCTGGGTGGATATTCAGTAAGTGTAACAATAAGGCGGTAAATACGAAAGAGATTTATGACCTAGCTTGAACAGCTAGCTCAACCCTCAGCTAACAAATGTCTCTGTTGTGTTAAATCTGTTTACCGTGAAATTTGTTGTGATTTTGGTAGTGATTACATAATATAACCAAAATTTTTTTAATTCTTTTAATGAAGCATAGCTCATTGGCAATAAAAATATTACCAAAAATGTATTTGATACCAAATGGAATTTTATGTCAAACATTTGCAATGGTTCCATATCTATATAGATGTATATACATTAATACATATAAACCAAGCAAGAGCGCGCTACCCAAGGATACCCGGTGAGGAAATAGCCTATACTATCTTCTATGCAACCCGAGACAATATATCAATGATTTAATATGAGTATTAGGGTAGATTTAAGAAAAGAACGATTACATCAACTGAAATTCAATAGGTAAAGACTAAGATTGGCATTATTATAAAAAAACCAATTGCATTTATTTATTTAAAAAAATCTAAAAGTCGCGTGGTTTCCGAATATATGCTCACACTTTTCCTTTAATAACTTCTGTGTTTTTTTTTACCGATCTTTATAATATTTGTTGCATAATTAACAGTAAGGCTATAGATTCAATTGACATCTGTATTTATTTAATTTTGGAGTTTTTGTGAAGGAAGCATATCTGACCTCATAAAGTATTTATATTCTTGGTCAGGACGGAACGCCGAAAGCTGGAATCTTGAAAAAAATCAATTTGGAGACATGGCATAACTCAAATAAGAGCTCGAAACAAAACTATTAAACGCCTTTGCCTAAGTAATTGTACATTAACTCTCACGTCGTATTTGTAAAATTTTGAAATGTCATATTTAAACGCTCTACAACGCGTTAACATTTTATTTTCAATAACTTGAGTGTACACAGTATTACCTAGTAGGCTAGTACCGTAGTATCTTTATTGCGCGGGGGTCATAGCGATTATCCTATGCAAGCAAGTTCAAATTATTTGAATTTTGGATACCAATATTCCTGCCGTAATGGATAGAACCTTGGGAATTGGTATTTACACACATTTGGGTGCCACATTTATTCCCTGAATTTAGTTGAATTTCAACAGCAAGCGGCGTGCGTGTGTATAGATGGAAATAATCTCTTATTTGGGTAATTCCGACAAGATTACTCCTGTTATTTTTAACTTGCGCTTGTACAGTAGTGGTCTATAATAAAGGATTATAAAATTGTGGACCCTACAAAAGCTTCGCAAAAGCAGATTACTGATCAATATAACAAACCATACCTCCAACTCCAGCAGCTCATCCATTTTTTATCTTCTGTAGCTACGAGCTCTACTGTGGACCCAAGGAAAAAAAGAGAAGTGCTTCCACAATCGTCCGCTGTGGTTGTAGGTCCTATAGAACGCCAGGAAAAATTTAATTTTTTTTTATTGGAAAATTCATTTGCCTGGACCACTTCTCTCATGTCGCACCTAAGTGTTTGGTAGGTGTGTTAACAAAAAAGTATATTTTTATTGCCCTCATTTCGGATGATGTAATGTAATGATGTAAAAGCATTTATACAGGCAAAAATTCAAGTCCCAAGTGTAACGGTGGAAAATTTTAATTTCGCCTAATCGACATATATATCATCCTTCAAAATAAATGTTACTGCAGAAATATTGACAAACATCTGTTGTGTTAAGTTATGGTCGGAGCAGTTAGTAGTAAAATACAATTTAAAAAAAAAAACATGAAAGAACGGCTACCTTTGACATGCCGAAAATTAAATTCCTTTGCAAATTTGGCTTTATTAAAAGATCAAACAAGAAAGATTTTATACAGCTTAATGAAATAGTGCTCCGATTTTGTGGTAAGAGCATAGTTAAATTAATAAATGTTAAGTTCGATCAAGGTATTTTCACCCCAAAACTTTATCATACTATGAGGAGCAATATGCAAAAATCTTTTCAATGCCTCATAGCTTGCGAGTATAATAACGTTTAGTTTTTAAAGAAATATAAATGAATTAAAAAATCGCAGCATTCATTTACAATTTCAACTGCAATTTTATTAATTTGATCCGAACAAGTAAAAGTGCTATAGTCAAAAGTACCGACTAGAAGGTAAATTGAACCTGCTTCTATCAAAACTAACCTAAGAAAAAATACACTTATTTGCCCTTTGTGAGTAAAAAGATTTACTAACTTTATTTGAAAACAAAATTTTTTTAAATTAATTCCACCTGCTAGAATCGAAATCGAAATGCTAGAATTGCCATCGCCTAATGCCGAAACGCAATACCAATGTCTCGGTTTTACAAAAACAAAAAAATAACCAAGTAAGAGGTTCTAGTCGGGAGCTCCCGACTAGGGGATACCCTGAAGCTTCTTATTCCAACACCAAATGTAGTTCGCGCTTCGCGCTCTTTTGCTTTAGTAATAATAAAGATAAATTTAAAAAAAAAAATCCCTTGGCAGGGTTTGAACTCTCAACTCACCACATCACCACATACTGCCTGTACTCAACAGCCACATCAGCCAAAAAAAAAATAGTTTCCTCGGTAGGGTTCGAACTCGCAACAGACCGCACTACTTGTCTCCGCCTCTACCCAACAGCCACACTAATTATTAATCAATAATGAGAAAAAAACGGATTAAAATAGTAGCACAGAAAACAATACAACCGCAATTCGAATTCTAACCGATCTTGATGAAATTTTTAGCAGTACATCTTGGTGTACTATACAATATTCGTGTATTCTTCAAAAGTCAATTGCATTTAAATTGTGGCTTAAATTGGTAAGCAATACAACTTGGTTTAATTATTTGATTTATAGGTATGTGGTGGTAGCGGGGAGGTGGCGATAGCTATAAAATGAAAGATACTTGATATATATATACTATTCTATAAGCAACATATCAATTTGTTGACACTAGCTCTTATTATTTACCCAATTTGCTCAGAAAACAGGATTTCGATATCGATTCTTATCGATTGCTTGGAAACGGAGTAAGTTATTCAATATGAGAAACAAACTCGATCTGCGCGGGCACTAGGAGGACCTACAGCTAAAATGGACAAACGGGCGGACGGATAGACAGACAGACATGGATCGGCTCGGCTATTGATGCTGATCAAGAATATATATACTTTATGGGGTCGGAGATGCTTCCTTCTGCCTGTTACATACATTTGCACAAATACATTATACCCTTTTTACCCATTTTCAATGGGTTCAGGGTATAAAAAAAGATGTCGAGAAATTTTAAATTTTTGGCAGGAAACTATCTCATTATATCAAACAAGATACATTACAAAGTAGTACAGAAATATATACATTAAATAGAAAACGAATTGTGTATCCACTGTTCAACACCACCCGCAGACCAAAAATTTGGTTATACATTGGAACAACATAAAAAAAAACTCTACTCATTGGGACAACATAAAAAAAACTCTACTCAGAAAAATGATCTAACATAGAATACAAAAATCTCAAATATCAAAAGGTGTAATATAACAAGAAGATTTAGTATTAATATAAATTAATCACTGTACTCTCAACATGTAAAGGCAAAACCCCCGGAATTAGTAGGACAAAATTAAAAGATTATTACACTTTTTATTCTCTAACCGCATTTAAACTTGTACACCAACAGATTCTCAGGCAATATAAGAAAGATTTCACGTGTTCATCCAAACTTCTTTACAAAATAATATAAAATCGACTTTGGTGTTTAATATTATTTTTTAAACTAATTAATACCCGATAAACCGGATTCCATTGAGCAATACTGATTCTCTGGTTTATTAGATTATGTGATTTTCACCTTTTCACCATATCGCTCGATTTTGCAACAGCTTCTGAAATTGAAAATATGCACTATCATAGACGAATTATTAACCTGGAAATTTTTCTCCAAAGAGTATTTTCCTATGATTTCTGTCAGCAAGACTCTTGCTTATCGGTATTATAACTTTATTGGTTTTTAACAACTCTTTTTGTTTTTAACAAACTGATCCAAGTCATTTAAATTTACAAGCAACTAGACTTCTGTGCTTATGCATTATTAATCATAGTTGGTGAAACTATTCCATGGCACAACTATCAATTTCAAAATCAAAAAATTCATTTTGTGAAAATCCATACTACAGATTTTAACTTTGCGCCTAACACCAATAATGTAGACAACACGAAAATCTTAGATATATCGTTTAGTCTTCATGTAGTATACTGTTTATCTGACTGACTGGTTGATGGTCAACGCACAGCCCAAACCGTACGAGCTAGGAAGCTGTCATTATGTGCCACTTGGCTAGAAATTATGACTGAAAGGTTGTATCGACGAAATTAAGAATTCAGACTCATTTAAAAAGATGTTAAGGAAAGTTCATTCACACTTTTCGGAAAATGCGACCTGCCTATGCCGAAAATGGAGGTCAAAGTTTATTGGCGATAATTTCGTCTGCTCGGCATCAAAATTATTTTCCAATTTCAATTTGGTCCAGCGATTTTTTAAATTCCATCCGTAATTGCGAATGGTGTATGCAAGTTATTTGTTAACCAGCTGATCATACTTTTAAGAAACCTCTTTATTCATTCAAGGCATGTTTCATGTTTCGCAAAATGAAAAATGAAGATCAGAAGTTCTACGAACTATAGTCTATTTTGGCTTCAAACTTATCACCTCGACTTTTTCATTTTATAATACCATCACTAAATGTATATATAACTTTTGTGTTTCTTAACCGATCTTAATGAAACTTTCGACAGTACATCTTATTGTGCCATAGAATATTTGTGTATTCTTAAAAAGTCAATTGCATATAATTTGTGGCTTAATGGTAAGCTACACAAGTTGAATTATTAACTTGATTTATAGCTTTGTGGTGACCGGGGAGGTGGCGATAGGTATAAAATGAAAGATACTTGATATATATGTATATACTACACGTCAAGTTTGGTGACTCTAGCTCATATTATTTACCAAATTTTGTTTAAAAAACAGGATTTCCATATCGGTTTTTATCGATTACTTGGCAACGGGGCAAGTTATCGAATATCGGAAACAAACTCGATCTGCGCGGGCACTAGGAGGACCTACAGCTAAATTTCAAGTCTTTAGGTCTTATAGGTTCTGAGATCCTTGCGTTCATACATACGGACAGACGGACAAGGCTAGATCGACTCGGCTATTGATGCTGATCAAGAATATATATACTTTTTGGGGTCGGAGATGCTTCCTTCTGCTTGTTACATACATTTGCACAAATACATTATACCCTTTTACCCATTATAATGGGTTCAGGGTATAAAAAAACAACTTAGTTTTAACTTGAAGTTAGGTATGTATATGCACACAATTCTGTGTCAATTAGAACCTAACCACCAAAGCTATTCATTCCATGTTCTCCTCAGTTAACCGAACGAGTAGATTTTCCAAGAAGAGTGAATGATAAATGACCAAATTTTGAATGAGAAATTTAATAAATTTTAAGTAGATATTGAAAAATGACAGATCGGATGTAAATCGAAGATTCATTTTATGTTTGTGGGGACTTCAAAAAATGAAAAATTAAGCTAATCGTATGGTAAACAAAAATTTCATTACCGTTTTGTGTGTGTCCAAATTTGGGATTTCCACAAATTGCTAAAAGCATGCTCATCAAGTATATATTTATATATATTATCGGATGGTAAACAGCCGGTATAAAATAAATTTTATGATTTTGACACTGATCGGGCGGAAAACAAACAACTTTCATACAGACGTTTTCCGCTAATTTAACACTGTTGCGGGTGAAATTTTCCAAATCGCTGAAACACGATTGCATTAAGTTCTTATGTAAAGCTTTAAAAAAAAGTTTGAAGCAAATCGGACAAAACTTAAAACTTCGCCAACAACAAATTAAGGTGCACGTTAAGACGGGGTTCCATTTTCAAAGATCTTTGTTCAAATTCATTTGATCGGTGTTTCACACTTTTCGAAAAATGCATTCCTTCTTGGTGGAAATGGGAGTCAAGAATTTGGTGGGTGACGTTTCGAGTTCAAATTTATTTCCTATCGTGTTTATGGCGGAGTTCAAGCTTGCTCGGTAGAAATGCGATTCAAAGATTTTTTGGGTGAAGTTTTAAGTTTTGTCCGATTTGCATCAAACTCTATTCCAAATTTCTAAATTCTAGCTTCAATACATCAGAAAAAAATTTGTTTATACGGATTTTCGATTTTACACATTTGTGCTGAAATGTTAATATGTTACCTTTTTATGAAAAAGTAATTTTGAATTTTTGATTACATTTTACAATTTTAAATTTTATAGATTTTACAATTTTTGTCAGAAATGTAAAATATTTGTAATCATTTTACCCAAACAAATTTTTTAAAAATGTGTTAAATTTAAAATACTTTAACAGTAGTATACAATGAAGACAGACCGACATGCGGATTTATTGACTCAGTGTATAATACTTGTAAAGAAATTGTATACATTGGGGGGATCGGGGACGTCTCCTTTTTTGCTAAACATAACTGAAATAAATAATTCAATTAAAGAAATTAAAATTGCCTTAAACATATTATTTTTATTCAAATTAAAATAATAATCTATGGATCCATAGCACATTATTTATATTTTTCATCTCGCCAATCACTCTGTTGGTTTTAGTAAATGTTTTTTTGAAATAATACTTTTTTGTTACAAGAAATTTCAAATTCTACCCCATACATTTACATGGACCAATCAAATCAGACATTTATTTTGAACAAATAGGAAGCAAGCAAGGTGGATGCTTCAAATTCGAGCACTATATTGCTATCCTCTTTTAATTTGTATAAGAATGCACATAGAGCTGCTCTGCTAGGTAGGTTTATCCATCTCACTCGCCCACTGTTTCTTTCTCTGTCTATATCTTTTGCTCTGAGAGCAATAATTGGCAAACGCTCTCCCTAACACAACTTTTGTTGTATACTTCAACTCTTGGTCATAGCTCTTTTTTTTCCTTTTTTATACCCTGTACCCAATTAAATTTTTGTAACAGGCCGAATGTGGTATGTCCGACCCCATAAAGTATATATGTATATTTGTGATCAGGACGATGAGCTAAGTCGACAGGGCCATGCTCGTCTGTATGAACGCGTCGATAACGTCAACTACAACGAGACTTGAAATTTGAGATATGTATTCTTTTATATCATATTCAAAAGATCTATGGTATGTAGGTATAATATATACAAGTTAGGAATATTTAATTTTTTGAATGCCTCCCCCCATTGCCCTTGCATGGAATATATTTAAAGTTAGATCCCTGGGATTTTGTATATATACACATTTGAAGGACATATTTATAACCATGAAGATCGGACAACCGCATAGAATAGGCGGAAGAAGCAGCGCCGCCCCAAATACCAAAGAAAATCAAGAACGAAATTCCTAGTTCAGGGTGTCTGCTTGTCGACTAAAGAACTATTGTTGTTTTTATACCCTTGTTTTTGCTTACTTTTGGATGATGAGCACCTTGTTATCTCAATGAACTCTCAAATTAACAAGCAATTGATTTTGTATGTAAAAAGATCTATGCATTATCCGTATATATGTTCATATATTATTGATATTCTATATTTATTTTTTGTTAATATATACATAAATATATTTTCTTTAGGTGTGTCTTATCGATGAAAATCGTTTAACTGAAATTTTTAAAACATCAGTTACCATGCATGCATGTACCAATATTGATATTTATATATATCTATATATATATATATATGTATATATACGATATACGTAATTTTGCACTGACATTCATACAGAAAAAAGTGTTTTATTGTATTGGTTAAGTGACCTGCAGTAAAGTCAATCTTGGTACAAACCATCTAAATTAACTAACATGATTATGAAAACGTAAAATCAGTAAATCGCTAAAGTGGATGTAATTTTCTTTTTCAACACCTCGCGCTCACATTGGGTCGACAGCTGCCGGGCGGCTTGTCTTTTGTCGATTTTGTATTCGTTTATTGTAGTCGCTAAGCCATGCCTGTAGACACTCCCCACTGCTATATTCGTCTTGTTTGCCATAGTAGTGGCGTAGTGTGGTCTGGCTAAACTGGTTTGGTTCGTTTAGCAAATCTCTTACTCTTTTCTCGGCTCTCTCCTTTGAAGTTTTGCCGTTTTAGAGGGATGATACATTGGCATGGCGGTGATTGGGAGAGAGCACGGGGGCAATGATGTGAGTGATTATATTTTGATTGCATTGCTCACTGTGGTTGGTTGTACTGCATTGCTCACTTAGTACAATAACCGACACGCCGTCTGTTGGTCTGCTGTAAGAGTGATTTTGTTTTATGTGAGTCGGGTTCTTCGTTTGTTTTGCTTCGGGTCTGTCGTTATCTTCGCTTCAAACTCATTGCAAAGTAGCCACTGCAACTCACGTATTCGTATTCAGCTTTAGATGGTAATTCGCCAGACCGGTCAAAACTTGGAGAGCGCGCTTACATTTCGTGTTGTTGCTTTTGCTAAAGCTTATCAGAAGAGTAGTATTTGTGCGGCGATTATTAACGTGAGCTCGTGCAGTTATTTTACCGTCGCTGATACCGTCGCCTTTGATATGTCGAATCAGGCTATTTACATAAAAATAAGCTTCGCAACAAAGATAATGTCTCTAATAAACACTCGTTCAATATTAAGTATTTTGTGTTTACCAGTTAAAAATTAGTTATATTATAAAAATGCCGTTTATCATGATATGATATTGAATATTTAAAAACACATTTAATACTGGCACAGACGTTTAATTCATTAATAACGCAAGACTTCCAGTATTCAAATAATGCCTAGGCCTTCACGTGAATCCTACGGTGATCAGAAGCCTCCATATTCATATATATCGCTGACAGCAATGGCTATTTGGAGCTCAACAGAAAAAATGTTACCATTAAGCGATATATATAAATTTATAACCGACAGGTTTCCATACTATCGAAAAAATACCCAACGATGGCAGAACTCACTAAGACACAATTTAAGTTTCAACGATTGTTTCATTAAAGTACCGCGACGCCCAGACAGACCCGGAAAGGGGGCCTATTGGGCTCTTCACCCACAAGCCTTTGACATGTTTGAGAATGGAAGTTTGTTACGACGAAGAAAGCGATTTAAGTTACATAAGAATGATAAAAATTTACTCAATGAAGAGTTGACAGCACTAGCGAACATTAATCGGTTTTTCTTCACTGCCCGATCTGGGAGTACCATTTCCCAAATGCCCACGCTGGACCTAAGCAATACAACTATGAATGTGGAGTCTTCCGTTGTTTTATCACACTCTTCAAATCGTTTATCACCAGCTATGGCACAACATTGCCCTTTACCGCATGGACATATTGCAACATTATCACAATCTAGGCACACTCCTTTAAATAACGGCGAAACTACTCATTCGACCGAAATAACCATGAGCAATCAGCGCTCGCCGACAAATTTCGAACTTGAAGGCATCAATAGTTATCGACCAAAACGATTATTCACAATAGAAAGCCTTATTACTCCTGATAAGCCTGAGCAACTCTCAGAGGATGAAGATGTTGACGATGATCGCACTGATATCGATGTTGTAGAATGCGGAAACTCTTACACTAAAATAACTGATTATCCACGAAAATCTGATGAATGTCTGCCAATTGCTATGCCTACTCGTTATGAGGATCAACGCCAACGCCCACTACCTCCACTACATACAATAACAGCTTCTGCTCATCTACCATTTCTTCATTATGCCGCTGGTGTCAACGTATCTGGTCTAAGTTCTAATAGCATACAGTCTTCAGGAATTCCCACAATGACGTATGATTTAGCTCTGGCCCATCCGCTTTTAATGATGTCAGCACCAATTGGAAATATAAACAGCAGTTATTGTAACAATTTTTCAATTATACCACCGCCACAAGCATACCGAGGTCCGGAAGCTCAAAATAGAGTAAGCTCTGGTATGCGAACGATATAAAAATTATTCCTTAGAATGATTCCTATTCCTAGTGAAAAAATAAAAAAATCTATCCAATGCTGTTAATGTATATACAATTAGTTCCTTTTGAAATAAGGGTTATGAATTAAAGCTTAACATATAGACCATATTTAAAAATTTATAAATTCTCAAATTCTATTTAAGGATGTATGACGCCCACGATGAGTAAATGAACAATATATATAAATTGAAAATATAAATATTTTTAAAACAATTTTAATTTCATTTTTAATGTCATCTTTTATAAGTCTGTATATGTACTAGTAAATTCATGTTTCATAGTAGTATTAATAAATGTATATACATAGGACGATAAAATATTTTGAATAAATACGTAATGCAATGAAAAGTCCAAAAATATTCGCTTTATTAGTACGTATGCATGCAAAATTAGATACAAGACAAGCTTGTCAAACTCAAACAAAAAATTAAAGAAACAAATACAAAATATTAGCTTAGGTAAACAGTATAAGTAAAAAGTATTAAAAAGAAACGAGGATAAACGCTTTAGTCGAGTGACCCATTTGGTAGATACAGTGTACCCAACCCGAAGTGTCGTAACTTGCATTTGATTGAGTGCAACCGACAGCGCCCTTCTTGTTCACAGCCGAATAACACGTTAAAACTGGCTACGAGCTAGCCTTTTTATGCTATACCAAATTCTTTGATGCATAGTAGGCGTAAGAAAAGTATTTTTGGGTCAATCTTCATCAACAACCTGCATTATATTATTCTAAATTGATCATTCTAGCTCTAAGGATGCAGAATAAAAATGTTTTCTATATGCATGGTCGTAGCCATGTAATCTTAAGACATTATCTAACACGGCTATACAAAGAGTATATATTCTAAATTAAAAGACTAGCTTTAATTGCGTCAGAAACAATTCCTATGGACGGCCGGCTGGCGGACAAGGCTAAAAAGTAATATACTCTTTTCCCATTATAAATGAGTCTAAGAGCACATATACGCACGGCACTATTCGTGAAATTGGAGTGACTGGGTTTCTTCCTTTCCGAATGCAACACTATATAATTTCCTAATTAAGATCAGTGCTTAAAGTAAGATCCTTATAAGATTAAATAAGGTATTCAAATTGCAAAACTCAAACAAAAGTTAAATTTAGGATAGACCTGGGAAAGGAATCCAAAATACGAAATGCATCTGAGAATGATATTTAATGACCGAAATACCGAATCCGGTGCTGTATGCTCTTATTAACTATAATATGTGCTCAAAACACCTAGGGTGAAAGTCATTAATTATATGGGGAAGCTGAATAAATTCACGCATACAATTTTGTGACATTATTTACTAAACACCCGCATGGTGGACATACAGAAGAAAATGCTAGATGAACACGCCAGCTGACCAAGAATATGTATACTTTGTGAAGGACAGTATATATTATAGATCCCTGCACCCGGCACAGAGCAGCCGTCACAAACATTATTGCACACACGTCGTATGCCGATCAGTTTACGCTACGACTGCACAATGTTTATTGTCCGATCTTTATTGAAATTTTAGGGCAATAATATGGAATCGAAATGTGTAAATAGTAAAAGGCCTAGGCGATACCTCTAAAAATACAATTAAAATTATGTATTTATAGTTTTAAGAACACTTGATTATAAAGAGAAGAAAATTAATTTATCTATATAAATATAATAAATAATTTTAAGATAGAATAATTTCCCCAGCAGTTTAAAGAACTTATAAAACAATTTTTTCAATTAATCAAAAAAATTCTTTATTTCCTGTAATGTTTATAATAAATAAAAAGCAATTATATTGAAATCCTAAAGTTACTGGTCAGATAATATTCCTAATTGTTTTAAAACATCCTATAAAATGTATCGAAATTACCGGGGTTCCTTGACATAGTAAATGAGCTAATATACGTGAAGAGTAGGTCATCTTTAAATTAAAAAGATAATCATAATGGTGAATATAAATATTGGTTCTCCTAAAAATGCAGGAAAATAAAATTATTAAATTATTTAAAAGAATTTAAAAAAAAAAACCAAAAAAGTGACCGACTAATCCAGACTATGTAGGCCTGTTCAAGCTTTAGCCAAGAAATACACGTGTAACCTATTCGTCGGAAAATGGATATAACTACAATTATTAAATATTAAACAAGTAATAGTGCTCTAGTCTGGAGTACCCGACTCGTTGATACCCTGAACCTTCTTTTACTAATATCAAATGCAGCACGCGCTACGTGCTTGTTTGCCCTAACATTTATAAAAGTAATTTAAATAAAATAATATCTCCCTGTGCCGGACTCTAACTCGCTCATAAGCACATACGCACGCCATATAATAGATTATCAATTGCGATTTTATTTATTGAATTAAATTAAGACACGCATATTAATGTATGCGTATACATGTAAACAGAAATTCTTGGAATATTATTACCACACATTTTATTTAATAGCTTCTGAGTTTTTTAAATGATCTTCACGAACTTTTCAACTGTAGGTCCCATTGTGCTATATAATATTCATATATTCGTAAATTGTTAAAAAGACACTCGTATTAACATTGTGGATTTTATTGGTGGGTAGTTCTGATTGATTTATCTATTTAATTTATAGCTATGGGGTGGCATTAGGTGGCGACAGCTATAAAATGAAAAATAATTGATGTCTAAGAGATTTGCCCAAAAAACAGTATTTCGATATAAATATCATTCAAAATTTCAAGTCTTTAGCTCTTACAGGTTGTAAGACCGATGAGTTCATACACACGGACAGACGGACATGTCTATATCAACTCGGCAAGTAGCTTCTAGAATTTTGTATATATGAAGTATCTTTTATTTTATAGCTATCGCCAGCCCCCGCCTCCACCCCATAGCTATAAATCAAATCGAGTATACGAATATTCTATAGCACAATAAGATCTACTGCTGAAAATTTCATAAAGATCAGTTAAGAAACACAGAAGTTAGCGCAAATTGCAAGAAATTCTTTATACATGTATAAACACACAAACATTCATGCGCGTATTTACTAAATTCTATCAACAGCATTCTAATTGCGATTGTATTGTATTCTATGCTATTGTTATTATGGCTGTCGAGTAGAGGCGGTAGTAAGTAGTAAGCGCGGTCTGTTATGGGTTCGAGTCTTATTGAGGGAACTATTTTGTTTGCTTACATTTATTTGCATTATGCTGCATTTGGTGTTGGTATAAGATAGTTCAGGGTATCCCATAGACGGTAATTCCCGACTCGAACCTCTTGTTTAAAAATGTATTTCTAATAATGCTAGTAAGGCATAACTCATTAAATTAGCAAAAACAAGTAAGAGGTTCTAGTCGGAAGCTCCCGACTAGGGGATACCCTGAACCCTCTTATTTCATATATACACCAAATGCAGCTCGTTTGCTTTATTAGTAATAAAAATAAATTTAAAAAAAAAAAGGTCCCTTGGCAGAGTTTGTACTCGCAACTGACCGCATTACTTGCTGCCGCCTTTACGCAACAGCCACACCAGCCAAAAAAAAAATAATAGTTTCCTCGGCAGGGTTCGAACTCGTAACTGACCGCACTACTTTCCGCCACCTCTACTCAATAGCCACACCAATAATTAAGTCTTAATGAGAAAAAAGCGAATTAAAAATAGGAGCACAGAAAACAATGCAATCGCAATGGCAATGATGTTGATAAAATTCAAAGCAGACGCGCATGAATGTGTGTGTGTACATGTATACAGAAATTCTTGGAATTTGCGCTTGCTGCTGCACGTGTTTGCAGGCCAAAACACATTTTCTTTCATGTTTCTTAACCGATCTTGATGAAATTTTCAGTAGCATATCTTATTATACTATAAAATATTTATGTATTCTCAAAATGACAATTGCATTTAAATTATGGCTTAATTAGGTAGACAATACAAGTTGGTTTACTAACATGATTTATAGGTAAGTGGTGGTAGCGGGGAGGTGGGGATAGCTATAAAATGAAAGATACTTCATATATATATACTATTCTAGAAGCTACATGTCAAGTTTGGCGACTGTAGCTCATATTATTTACCAAAATTGCTCAAAACCGGATTTCAATATCGATTTTTATCGATTACTTGGAAACGGGGCAAGTTATCGATTATCGGAAACAAACTCGATCTGCGCGGGCACTAGGAGGACCAACAGCTAAATTTCATGTCTCTAGGTCTTATAGGTACATACGAACGGACGGACGGACGGACGGACGGACAGACGGACATGGCTAGATCGACTCGGCTATTGATGCTGATCAAGAATATACATACTTTATAGAGTCGGAGATGCTTCCTTCTGCCTGTTACATACATTTGCACAAATACATTATACCCCTTTTACCCATTTTCAATGGGTTCAGGGTATAAATAGTGTTAAGCTTGTCAATAAGGTTCAAGATGTTCCCTAGACGGGCACTCCCGACTAGAAACCTATTACTTGTTTTTTTTTTATATACTGAGCCCATTGAAAATAGGTAAAATGGTTTTGTGCAAATGTATGTAGCGAACAAAAGCAAGCATCTCGGAACCCATCAAGCATATATATTCTTGATCAGAATTAAAAACCGAGTCGTTCTAGGCAAAGACAGTATAAACACTAAGATGAGTAACGCTCATACATTTGAATACGACGCGAAATTTCTAGCCTGGATTTTCATCTGGCTTTTCGCTCTTACAACGACACCCCAACCGAGTGGCTTTTCGCTAGCCAAAAGCTAGGCGAAACAAAGTCTCGGCTTGCTGATGCTGACAAGAGCAACGAATTCAGTCGCCAGCCTGCCTTCAGAAGAACTGGTCGATGGTGCTTTGCGTCGTTTCGGTTTCGAAGTAATTTGAGCGAAAAAGTTTTGTACTTATGAACGACGTTTAGTACTTTTGCTTAATTCATGATATGCACGCTAGATATTATTGCTAAATTGTAAAGATCAATTTAGGAATAATAATTTTTTATCACATAGCGCACCTTTTTCCATAACTTACTCATACAATAGCCCACGATAATTAACTTTACTTTTATTTTTGCGAATTATTATTTGTGAATTATACATGCATGAGTACATCAAAATAAGTAGATATGTTTTATTATTCATTGCAAAGGCCTTTGTTAGTTTTCTGGCGCTGACCATGACCTATCCCAAATTTGTATTCACATATGTATGTACATACATATGTATGTATGTATGTTGTGTACTGAGGTTGGCTCGGTTGAAGTTAAGTATCTTTAAGTCGATAACATTTAAATATTTCTTTTACATTTAATTATTATACCCTGAACCCATTGAAAATTGGTAGCATATATATGTAACAAATGTATGTAACAGGCAGAAGGAACCATCTCCGACCCCATAAAGTGTATATATTCTTGATCAGCATCAATAGCCGAGTCGATCTAGCCATGTCCGTCTGCCTGTCCGTCCGTATGTATGAAAGCAAGGATCTCAGAACCTATAAGAGCTGAAGACTTAAAATTTTAGCTGTAGTTCCTCCTAGTGCCCGCGCAGATCGATTTATTTCCGATATTCGATAATTTGTACCGTTTCCAAGCGATAAAAATCGATATCGAAATCCTGTTTTCAGCAATTTCGGCAAATAATATGAGCTAGAGTCACCAAAATTGACATGTAGCTTCTAGAATAGAATATATATATAAAGTATCCCTCATTTTATAACTATCGCCACCTTCCCGCTACCACCTCAAATCTATAAATCAAGTTAATTATCCAACTTGTATTACCCATCAATTTAAACCACAATTTATGTGCAATTGACTTTTTAAGATTACACAAATATTCTATATTCTATTCTACAATTAGATGTTCTGTCGAAAATTTCATTAAGATCGGTTAAGAAACACAAAAGTTATGAGCGCACGTCTAAGCAGCAGCTAGCGCAAATTGCAAGAATTTCTTTATACATGTACACACGCGATTGTATTGTGTTCTGTGCAGCTATTTTAATTTGTTATTTTCTCATTTAATCTCAATTATAGGTGTGACTGTTGAGTAGAGGCGGCGGCAAGTGGTGCGGTCAGTTGCGAGTTCGAACCCTGCCAAAAAAACTTTTTTTTATATTTATTTTTATTACTACTTAAGAAAACGAGCGCGTAGCGCGAGCTGCATTATCTTTTGAAGTAAGAGGGTTCAGAGTATCCCCTAGTCGGAAGCTCCCGACTAGAACCTCTTACTTGTTTATTATATACTAGCGGGTATAACCCGGCCTTGCCCGTGGCACGTATGTTATAAAATCAATGTTTCAAAAAGTTTTGAAAATGATTTTGAAACTGATCGGACGGGAATCAAACAAACTTAAAATTCACCAAAAAAAACTTCGAAATGCATTTTCCACCGAAGGGGTTTAGATTTTGTGAAACACGTCTCAAATGATTTTCCTTATAGATCTTTGGAAATAAATTTGAACCCAAAACGTCATCCACCAAATCTTGCACCAAGAAGGGTTGGATTTTTCGAAAAGTGTGAAACACCCCTCAAATAAATTTGAACAAAGATCTTTGAAAATAAGTTTGAGGCCGATCGGATCGTTAACAAAAACTTTCATACAACCGTTTTCCGCCAATTTACCACTCTTGCGGATGGAATTTCCCAAATCGCTGAAATACGTATTTATTAAGTTCTTATGTAGAGCTTTAAAAATAAGTTTGAAGCAAATCGGACACAACTTAAAACTTCGCCCAAAAAATCTTTGAATCGCATTCCCCCCGAAGAAGTTTGAATTCTGCGAAAAGTGAAAAACACGTCTCAAATGAATTTTCATATAGATACTTGGAAATAAATTTGAGGGCGAAACATCACCCACCAAATTTTTGACCCCCATTTCCACCAAGGAGGGATGCATTTTCCAAAAAGTGCGAAACACCCCTCAAATGAATTTGAACAAAGACCTTTGAAAATAAATTTGAGGCCAATCGGATGGTAAATAAAAAAGTTATATACAAACACACTTGCGGGTGGAATTTCCCGAAACCCCGTCTTAACGTGCACCTACATCACATAAGGTAACTACAGTGAAAATTTCAGCTTCCTAGCTCTTACGGTTTGGGCTGTGCGTTGATCGCCAGTCAGTCAGTCAGTCAGTCAGGACAAACAGTTTTATATATAGAGATTACCCAAATAATAAAACCCCAAAGATTAAATTACAATCATGAATTACATAAATATATTAAAATATACAGTTAAATTTATATTTGAATAAGGTTTTTGCTGTTGAGCTGCTGCCAGCTAAATAATAACAACTTCATTTAAAGAAATTATATAAGCATCGGCTATCGGATATTGATTTCTCCCAAACCAAGAAACATATGCAAATAAAAATTTTGGATATATCATGGTAAACGCAGAAAACTAACAAAATTAGTTTTTTCTAAAACCAAAAGACACTGCAGGGATTAAAATACTTACTAATTTGCTTTGGTGTATGCCTAGACACGCACATGCAACAATAATTGTCTGTTCAGCCCTCACAGAGCTGAAGCTGAGAGTACATTATATTTTTAGCGCTTTCGATCTTTAAGTTGTGAGAGCGCAAGGGTACCGATTTCGTGTTCCTTATGAATTTTGTTGAAATCAAGCTGTTTAGTAGCACTTTATTGAATGGCTTTACTCATCTTGTTGTTTATATTGTCATTGATCTAGCCATGCCTGTCTGCCCGTATATATATGAATTCGCCGATCTCACAGCTTATAAGAGCAAGAGAATTGCAATTTTGAACGATACCGATATCGAAGTATTTTTGATGAGCAAATCTTTTAGGCTTTATGAGCTGGAGTCACCAAGTTTGACATTCAGTTTCCGGAATAGTATATAGCGATCGAGTATCTGTATCTTTTTACATATCGCTTAGCATATACTTAGCAAATACATAATAGATAATAAGTAAATCTAACTAGGTTCACACATAATTATTTGTTGTGAATTTTACTTGCTTTTTTTCGGCGAAGTCCACATTTATTTTTGACTTCATTTATTTTACCCGTATCATTAATAAAAGAATAAGAAACAAATTGAGAGAGTGCGCGTGAATTTGCTTAATTTGCTGTCTTTTGCTTTGTAATCCCTGGCCCCTAAAATTTGCATTTGGTACATACAACAGTTTTAGGCAAAAAGACTAGTTTTAAAACCATATTTTCCTATTTAGTTCTGATCTAAGTACTTATTAGATATCATTTTTATTTTAGTCAAACAAAAAAAAACAGTTATCCGGTTCACAAAGCTTAGTCAATTATATTAATGCGAGTAATGTCCGTACATCCCTACGGAAGCAATTTTTTCGTTGTTCTTGGAGAAAGTGACGTTAATTCAGATCAGTGATAGTTGTATGACATGCAAGTCAGACACGACGGATTTGATGGCCACTTACGTTCACTGAAGTAGAAACAAGAATATTTTTATAGGAATACGAACATATTCATATACAATGACTTTGTACATCATTATACTCTACTTAATCAAATACTTCTAAAAATTCAAACCTATAATGGTATAATAAATCAAAGACAAGCATTCCGAATTTCGCGTCCTAAAAGGGTCTTTATTACGGGGTAGCTTTTGTGTATTATTAGGAAAATTATTGCTCAATATAAGTACAATAAGGGGTGGATGCTGATTACTTTAGTAGCGTACAAGTATTACAATGGCTCCCATTTTTATTAT
This sequence comes from Drosophila montana, assembly GCF_035044405.1. NCBI lineage: Eukaryota > Metazoa > Arthropoda > Insecta > Diptera > Drosophilidae > Drosophila > Drosophila montana. The sequence goes on from NW_026996785.1 coordinate 88,805, forward strand.
TGCAGAAAACATGCTTTTAAAAATGATACACTTGTATGTAGCATAATTTTTCTCTGTTTCAATCAAGAGTTAATGAGCCGCAATAGGTCTTAACAATTTTGGCTTATTCGCATTCCCTTAAATAATTCAAAACCACAAATGTCACGTGCTCACTTTATTGTGGTTACTAGAGCATTACTTGCACATATGTATGTTAAATTATGTAAAGGGATTTTAGGATAATTTTTACATAAAAAAGCAATAAGGTCAAAGTGAAACGAGTAAAATATAGTAGTCGGCTTCTCCCTACTGTATTTCGCATGTACCTAGTATAGTATATAGCTATACAATTTTTGAATAGAAAACTGTAGAAGATAAAGATTTTAAGATTAGCTGAGAGGAGGTGAGCTTTTCAATTTTTCGATCGATATTTATTGGAGGCCATCAGTAATCACTGTTAAATTCGGTGACTCAAGTTCTACAACTACGTGAGATATATATTTTCTGCTCTCAGGCTTGAATGCTATAGGACACGCCACATAATAAATTTGGTGTCCGAGCTCTTCAATATGTTATCCTCAAAAACTGTGCGGTAAGAGATATAAACAAATTTTTTAATGGACCTGAGAATTAAAAGAAAATGCCGTTGGTTATCGCTGTATATTTGTATACCTGTATACCTGAAAACTAGCATAAATTTTTGAAAAAAACTTGTTTGTATTTTAAGATCAAAAGGTTAAGTTAGGTACGGATTGATACGTTTATTAAACTAGTTAGTTACGCGTATTGTAATGCTTCTAATATAGTGCTAAAAATAGTTTTACATAAAATTACTATATCGTATGGCTCCTAAAGAATGATCGATCTTTAGAAGAAACTTTTTGATTTCGTGATTTATATTGAGGAGTATATATTAATAAAAAAATATCAATTTGAATAAGTGGACAATAATTTATTTGTATAAACACTGTTAACCGAGTCTAAAGTTGCCAAACATATAATACACCAGTCTGTAAGGATATTTAATTTTTGTGGTATATTATAATATTTAGGAACCCTAAAGTAGAAAAATTAACATTATCATTAGAATGTAAATGATGCACACATTATATTACATGTGGTAGTCCTTTAAATAAAACGTTTAAGCTTAACTCTGGGAATCTTTGCATGCCGAGGATTGTTTGAGCATATTCTTGCACAACTAAGAACATTTGTCGGGAGCTCCCGACTAGAGGAGACCCTGAACCCTCTTCTTCCAACAGGCGATAGGTATAAAATGAAAGATACTTGATATATATATATAATTCTAGAAGCTACATGTCAAGTTTGGTGATTTTAGTTCTTATTACTTATAAAAATTGCTCAAAGAACAGGATTTATATATCGATTTTTATCGATTACTTCGAAACGGAGCAAGTTATCGAATATCGGAAACAAACTCGATCTGTGCGGGCACTAGAAGGACCTTCAGCTAAAATTTCAAGTCTCTAGCTCTTATAGGTTCTGAGATCCTTGCGTTCATACATACGGACGGACAGACAGACAGACATGGCTAGATCGACTCGGCTGTTGGTCGGAGATGCTTCCTTCTGCCTGTTACATACATTTGCACCAATACATAATAACCTTTTTACCCATTTTCAATGGGTTCAGGGTATAATAACAGATTATAACTAGAAAGTAAAAATATCTTGGGCACGCCGAAGATTTAATACCCTTGTAGACATTCCCTTTTGCAGATTGGTAAAAATAGTGCAGCTCGAAAATTCAGAGTTTGTTGAAGTATATTTGAATACGGAATATTTTGCCTTATAACATAATATATGATATTATAGTCCGATGTTGATAAGAGTTTCCATACTTGTAGGGGATAAAGTAAAACTTATAAATTCCGAGTTTGAGTAAGATTTCATGATAAACAAAAATGTTTTTCGATATCATGATAAACAAAAAAGTTTTTCATACATGAGCCTTCTTTTGGACCGATCGTTTCTATGATATGGTCCGATTCAGCCGGTTCCGACATACATATGTAATGCCTGCAACAAAATGACGGCCTTATGTAAAGACGACAGCCTTAAAACTGACAGACTAGTTATATTTATTTATATATAGTTATATATATTTTATGGGGTCAGAGATGTTTAATTCTATGCGTTACATATTGCATGATAAAACTAGAATGCCCTCAACAGGGGTATAAGAATCCGACCCCAAAATAAAAGCCCTGTTCAGGAAAGGCTGACTATTAGGTACCCTCAGCCCAAAATGCCGTAAAAGGCATCAACAAGACAGGCATTATTATTAAACATTATTATTGAAAATTTATTTGATAGAAATCGGACTATAAGCTTATACACTAGTTAACAATGCATTTTTCTAGGAAAGAATAGAAGACATCCGATGCGTATAGGTGCACTTTGAGGCGGGCGTGCTTGTGTGTTTTTATACCCTGAACCCATTTAAAATGGGTTTAAAAGGGTATAATGTATTTGTATGTATGTATGTAACCGGCAGAATGAAGCATCTCCCCATATATGATAAACTTTCTGGATCGGCATCAATGACCGAGTCGATATAGCCATGTTTGTCCGCCCGTCGGTCAATCCGTCTGAATATATGAACGCGTCGATCTCAGAACCTATGAAAGCTTGAAATTTTGAAGTTAGGCCCTGCTAGTGCCCGCGCCGTACGAGTTAGTTTCCAATAATCGATAACTTGCCCCGTGTCCAAGAAATTGATTGTTGTCGAAATCCTGAAGCAAATCTCTTAGGTTGTATGGGCTAGAGTCACTAAATTTGACATGTAGCTTTTAGAGTTTTGTGCTCCAAAGTGTTCCGATTATATGGTTACACTTACTTAGAGCAGGAAATATCAGTTACAAACGCAAATGGCGCTATTAGATCTAGAAATTTGAAACAGCATATGTATGTACATATATACACGTATATACAGTCTCGTCAGGTAAGTTATAAACATACACATATTTGGGCGTGATAAGGCGAGATAATCCACAAGCCTCTAAAGATTAATCCAAATATATTTTACTAACCAATCAATGAATTTAAAAATATATATTTTTATATATAATATTTATATATTCTTTTATAACTAAACGAACGAGCATGCCTCGGTAACAAAACCAAAAAATTCTGTGCAAAACTTTAAATTAAAATTATTTTAAAAAGTGTTTGTTTTTTGGTTCCGTGCCGATTAAAAATAAGTAAAAACGTTTAATTCTTTTTGTTGAAATGTATGTATGTACACATGCATAAGGAAGGATCTCCAAACCCACAAAGTATAACCATTATTGATCAGGGCGGCGAGCCGGAACGATCTATCCAAGTCTGCCTGTGTCTCCGTCTATACAAAGGCTAGAGACTTTAAAGTTGAAATACTTATATATATAATTCTATACCATATGCAGAACGAGTTTTTATTATCGATTGATGTCGGCTTTGAGATATGGTTTTCTTATGTTATGCTCGAAATTTATATCAACTAGATACACCAAACTTGTTATGAAGGTCCTCTTGTATTACATATAGATTAAAAATAATTCACTTATTGAACAACTACCCCATTCCTAGGGGAATTGAATTTTTTGTTAAATGAAGCTAGAATGCTTATAGCGAGAATGTAATTTTATTTTTGCTTACAGTAGAGAATAAATTTAAAATATCGAAAAATCCAAAATGCCATGACTTTGGCATTCTTAGTTCTAAAATTAGGGAAACGGCAGACAGGAAGGCATCACAATATTAAATGAGTTACTCGTGTCGATCAAACACATGTGCATACACGTATGAATATGTATATATACAACAATACATTCATATATATATATATGTATATATATATATGTATGTATATATATACATATATATATATATATTGGGGCTTGAGGGAACATTGTCTATAATGTTCCCTCAATCCCCAATGTTCCCTCAATCCCCAATCCCCCACCGCTTTTATAAAATCAGTTATTCATGTGTATGTATTAGTATATACAATCAAATACATTCCCGTTTCTACCTACACGTTATAAAATACGGATGATTTCCAGCAATTAACAAATAAAAAAGAAACATCACTTCCATTTCTGGCGGTTGGTGTAGAAGCCGCTGCGTTAAAATCTTTCATCTTACCGCTAATATCCTATTCCAACTCGTTTTAATGGTTATGGATGAATTAATAGTGTGTATGCCAAAACAAATACAATTAAATAATGAAGCGTTAAAAACGGAATTAATTTTTGTGCGGCATGTTTCATCATTACTTATCCAAATTAGGCTCGAACGCCGACAAAACGATTTAAACAGAATTGTATTTCAAATACATATGTACATGTATACAAAATATACCAAACAAGCTTAAAACAAATGAGAACGAATGCTTAGCTATTGAAACTGGTACCTTCTCTCGTATGCTTCTTAGAGAGGACGTATACCTGATCAGATTTTACTGTTTTCAGATGCGGTAATTTGTATATCTGACAGGAGTGAATAAAAACAAGTAAGAGGTTCTAGTCGGGAACTCCCGACTAGAGGATACCCTGAACCCTCTTCTTCCAACACCAAATGCAGCTCGCGCTACGCGCTCATTTGCTTTAGTAGTAATAAAGAAAAATTAAAATAAAAAAAATTGTTCCCTTGCAGAGTTCGAACCCGCAACTAACCGCACCACTTGCCGCCGCCTCTAATCAAGAGCCACACCAAGAATTGAGTTTTAATGCAGAAATTCTTGCAATTTGAGCTAGCTGCTGCTAATACGTGCGCACATAACTTTTGTGTTTCTTAACCGATCTTATTGAAATTTTCGACAGTACATCTAATTGTGGAATAGAATATAGAATATTTGTGTAATCTCAAAAAGTCAATTGCACATAAATTGTGGTTTAAATTGATGGGCAATACAAGTTGGATAATTAACTTGATTTATAGATTTGAGGTGGTAGCGGGGAGGTGGCGATAGGTATAAAATGACTCTAGCTCATATTATTTGCCGAAATTGCTCAAAAAACAGGATTTCGATATCGATTTTTATCGATTACTTGGAAACGAGACAAGTTATCGAATATCGGAAACAAACTCGATCTGCGCGGAAACTAGGAGGACCTACAGCTAAATGGGTTCAGGGTATAAAAATAAAAATTGTTTGTTTAATCTTTCAATTATTTTATTACCGTAAGCCCACAACGTGCGAGTATTTCTTCATATTATCGATTATTTTTCCATTAAACCGATAAACATACATAAAGAAATCCTAATTTGTATACCCTGAACCCATTGAAAATGGGTAAAAAGAGTATAATGTTTTTGTGCAAATGTATGTAACAGGCAGCAGGAAGCATCTGCGACCCCATTAAGTATATATGTATATTCTTGATCAGCATCAACAGCCGAGTCGATCTAGCCATGTCCGTCTGTCTGACCATCCGTCAGTCCGTCTGTTCGTATGTATGAACGCAAGGATCTCAGAACCTATAAGAGCTATAGAAATGGAAATTAAAATTTTAGCTGTAAATCCTCCTAGTCCCCGCGCTTTTCGAGTTTGTTTCCAATATTCGATAACTTGTCCCGTTTCCAAGTAATCGATAAAAATCGATTTCGAAATCCTGGTTTTTAGCAATTTCGGCAAATAATACGAGCTAGAGTCACAAAACTTGACATGTAGCTTATAGAATAGTATATATGTATATATCAAGTATCTTTCATTTTATACCTATCGCCTATCCCCGCTACTACCACAAAGCTATAATCAAGTTAATTATCCAACTTGTATTGCCCATCAATTTAAGCCACAATTTATATGCAATTGAATTTTTGAGAATACACAAATATTCTTTATTCTATTCTACAATAAGATGTACTGTCGAAAATTTCATTAAGATCGGTAAAGAAACACAAAAGTTATGTGCGCACGTGTTACCAGCAGCTAGCGCAAATTCTAAGAATTTCTGTATACATGTACACACACACATTCATGCGCGTCTGCTTTGAATTCTATCAACAGCGTTGCAAATGCGATTGTATTGATTTCTGTGCTGCTACAATTTTTTTTTTTTTTATTTTTCTTTATAACTACTAATACAAACGAGCGCATAGCGCGATCTGCATTTGGTATTGGAAGAAAAGGGTTCTGGGTATCCCCTAGTCGGGAGCTCCCGACTATAACCTCTTACTTGTTAATTATGTATGTATTTCTCGGAGCTTATAATAACTGGAAAACCACATTTGGTGTGAAGGCTTTAGTATAGTATACACATACAGATTATCTTACTTTTTGAAAAAAACAAAAAAAAAACAGAGACTAAGAATATTTTTAGAACACCGAAAATTAAATACCCCTAAAGACATTTGCCTTACAGATAAGATTCAAAGTATTGATACAAGAACATAATTGTCGACCGATCGTTCCTAAGTCAATTATAAGATAAAGCGGACCAATATTAATAGGATTTTGCACATACATACATATGTAAGAATAGTGACGCTAAGAAATGACGAGTTTGGTCTAAATATTTGGATAATCAAAAAAGTTGTCCATACAAGAATCTACCTTTTGACCGATAGTTCCTATTGCAACTATATCATGTATATTCGTCCGATCCAGTCGGTTCCGACACACAAAAGAAAAACGGACTTATAAAAAGTTTAACGACGATAGATTAAAAACTGACAGGCAAGTTCGCATAGAGACAGACAGACGGATATGACTATATTAACTTGGCTGTTGATGTTGATCTAAGAAATATGTATATACTTTATGGGTCAAAGATATTTCCTATTTACACATTTTATGACAAAATTAAATACCTTCTACAAGGCTATAATAAACTTTTTTATAATAATAGTTTTGTTTTTCGGTTTTAGACACACTTGAATGCCACATTGATAACTTTGAAATTCCACAAAGATTGCCAATAAAAATTGAAATAAATCACGTAAGAATTTCCCATAGTGTGGGGCTAAGGTAAAAAGCAGCGCGACCGCAGCGTAAACTGCGCAGCGAGCTCTTATGGAAGCCGAGGGGTTCCTTAAACTTAAACTTAAACAAGTAAGAGGTTCTAGTCGGGAGCTCCCGACTAGAGGATACCCTGAACCCTCTTCTTCCAACACCAAATGCAGCTCGCGCTACGCAATCGTTTGCTTTAATAATACAAATATATTTAAAAAAAAACCCGTTTTCTTGGCAGGGTTCGAACTCGCAACTAACCGCACTACTTGCCGCCGCCTCTACCCAACAGCCACACTAATTATTGAGACTAAATGAGAAAAAATCAAACTAAAATAGCAGCACAGAAAACAATACAATCGCACTTGCAATGATGTTGATAGAATTCAAAGAAGACGCGCATGAATGTGTGTGTGTACATGTATATAGAAATTCTTAACATTTGCGCTTGCTGCTGCACGTGCTTGCAGGCCAAAACACATATTCTTTCGTGTTTCTTAGCCGATCTTAATGAAATTTTCAGTAGAAGATCTTATTGTACTATCAAATATTTGTGTATTCTCAAATTGCAATTAAAATGTGGCTTTATTAGGTAGTCAATATAAGTTGGTTTACTAACATGATTTATAGCTTTTAGGTGGTAACAGGGAGGTGGTGATAGCTATAAAATGAAAGATACTTGATATATATATATATAATTCTAGAAGCTTCAAATCAAGTTTGGTGACTCTAGCTCTTATTATTTACCATAATTGCTCAAAAAACAGGATTTATATTTCGATTTTATTTCGAACAGTACTTGGAAACGGGGCAAGATATCGATTATCGGAAACAGACTCGATCTGCGCATGGACTAGGAGGACCTACAGCTAAATCCAGTCTCTAGCTCTTAGAGGCTCTGATATCCTTGCGTTCAGACATATGGACGGACGGACAGACGGACGGACGGACGGACAGACAGACGGACATGGCTAAATCGACTCGGCTGTTGATGCTGATCAAGAATGCATATACTTTATGGGGTGGAAGATGCTTCCTTCTGCCTGATACATACATTTGCACAAATACATTATACCCTTTTTACCCATTTTCAATGGGTTCAGGGTATAAAAATTAGATATAAGCCTTTTACACAAAAAATGAAAGTTACATTCTACAGTCATCTGCGTATTTCCGACCGTACTCAGTTATGTACTCAGCACTTATCTATAATGGGTTTTTGTGCAAGTGATTATAAAATGGTTCGCAGCAAAGACATGTCCATTCTGTCATGTCCATTTTATTTTCTTTCCGTCTATATAAGCTCGTCGATCTCAGATATAATTATAGCTAGAGACTTTAAAATTGAAATGAAGTTTTACGAAAATATATAAAAGAGTATAAATAAAAGTTCGAATGTTTGTGACGGCATCACAGAATATCTCCTAGCTGGGCACTCATTCTTGTTATACCCTGAACCCATTCAAAATTGTTAAAAAGGGTATAATTGTTTTGTGTAAATGTATTGAACAGACAGATTGAAGCATTTGCACGCGTATATATTATTTGATAGCATCAATAGCCGAGTCGATCCAGCCTTCTGTATATCATTCCGTTTATCGGAAGTATAAACGCATCGATCTCAATGATAGAGCATTTTTTCCTGTTTAATTTATTATAATTGCTTTAAAAAAACAAATAAAAAACTTACATTTGCTGATGCAGTTAGCTTGTTATTCCGTCGCTCAGTCACCTAAGCCATAGATGTTAATTTCGTCTGTTTGCAAATCACTATATTCAAATTTTCCAAAAACTCCGTCTTAGTACTCACCTTTGACTTAATGCTTTCTAGTTCACATTGCTTTTACGGATTGGGCTGTGCCTTGATCACCATTCAGTCAGTCAAAATGTTTTTTATATAGAAAATAACCTTGGGTACAAAGTATCTGCGAGTCGGCAGATCATTTTTACTAGTTTTATTTTTGTTTAAATTTAAAAAAATGTATTTGTTAAAGGAGAAATTAATTATAACTTATAAGATAGTTTGTTTATGGTACGTTTAAAGCGTTGAAAATGTTCTTTGTGGTGCGATGGTGTAGATGAACATACATAATTGGATCGAGGCAGTAATTACATATTTCGGCTGGCTTAAAAAGAAAAGGCAAACGAAAGGTGAAGTCTTCCCTTTTCCCTACATCAACAAATTGGGCGGTGCATAAGCAAAGCTGAAAACAAAGTAAAATAAAGAAAGAAATAATGCTAAAACTAAAACCCGAAGATTAAATTCTCTTACATATTTGCTTATTTCATTTTCTGGAGAATAATACTCTTTTAACGCCAACAACTATTTTTGTTGTTTTTATTTCTTCAAAATAGGAGCAAGCATAGAAAAAGCATTTAAATGCCAGATTAATATCCATAGAGACATTGCACTTTTCTACTGAGTGGCGACGTAATGTCCTTGTGTAAAGCAAATTGGCTAATATATCTGGCCATCGCTGTCGGCTGCTTAGGTTAGGGCCCACCTATGAAAGTTACTTATTGTGGGGATATTATTCTTGGTATATTTATATTTCCTATAAATACATAGAATATTTTCTTCTTTCATAATCAGCCTCGAAGCTTATACATAGCGATATATATTTATTTTCATCAACTAATTTGTTAATTTAAATCCTCTTACCAATGTAAAAGCACAAAAATGTGCACAACAATTCTGCTTAAAATTCTTCAGAAATATATGACAACTAAAATATATATAGTGAAATGAAACAGGATTTCAGTTAGAAAGTATGTTGTTAGGTTAATAACCGTTTTAAAAACTGTTCAATAAGCTAGATGCTTATACAAATTAAGGTGAGTTTTAAAAACTTCAAAACAAGCTAAATCAATGTTTTACTAGTTTTCTTTGTTTCTTAAGGGGAATACACCCTTTTTCAGAAAAGTAAGTTCCTACTACTTTTTGTATCTACTTATTGAGATTTTTTAAAACCCATTTATTTGAAACACCCTTACCGTTACAATAACTTTCTGTAGTAAGTACTGTGTATTCAATGTGGGTCATAAGTTAAAGTTACATATGTCCATGATTTGGTATACTATATAGAAGATGCAAATACAACGAGATGCAAATAAAAGTTTAAAATATTTTAAAAAAGGGTAAGGAAATGTGTCATATTGCAGATCTATCGGGTCGCTCAGTTTTTTATTTTGATCAGAAGAATAAGCATCTATTTCTTTCCAACCAATTTTACAATTTAAATCACCTTTAAATAACATCAGTGATGGCTGGTACATTTACTTGTTTTCTTTATCATACGCAAACACATAGTTTCAAAGCGTGAGACGGACATGAGGCCATGTCTTTATCGATTTGGCGGTTGATGCTGACCAAGAATCAAAGATCTTTGTGAAAATGAGTTTATTGTTTTTTAGCAAAATCTACCGTGTTTGGATGGAAATGCGGGTCAAAAGTTTAATTACCGAAAATTAATTTTTTTGTTTCAAATTCTCACCAGAAGACAAGCATGGTCGGAATCCTTTGGCTTCAATATTTAGTTCTTTATTTGATGGACTTAAATCATATTTTAAAATAAAAGAAGAAGGAGATCAAGATAGTACGGATAAATTTAAATCTTTCAAGGAACTATGTGGAAAAGTAATATCTATCATTAAGATCGGTTAAGAACACAAAAGTTATGTGCGCTATGCTGCTAACACTTCCAAGAATTTCTGTATACATGTACACACACACACATTCATGCGTGTTTGCTTTCAATTCTATCAACAGCATTGCAATTACGATTGTGTTGTTTTCTGTGCTGCTATTTTAGTTTGATTTTTTCTCATTTAGTCTCAATAATTAGTGTGGCTGTTGGGTAGAGGCGGCGGCAAGTAGTGCGGTCAGTTGCGAGTTCGTAGTATCCTCTAGTCGGGAGCTCCCGACTAGAACCTCTTACTTGTTTATACCCTGAACCCATTGAAAATGAGTAAAAGGGGTATAAACCGACCCCATAAAGTATATATATTCTTGATCAGCATCAATAGCCGAGTCGATCTAGCCATGTCGGTGTGCCTGTTGAGTGGAGTCGAGCAGCAAGTAATGCGGTCAGTTATGAGTTCGAACCCAGCTTACTTGTTTTTGTTTTAATTTATCTTTATTACTACTAAAGCAAACGAGCGCATAGCTCAAGCTGCATTTGGTGTTGAAATAAGAGGGTTCAGGGTATCCCCTAGTCGTGAACTCCCGACTAGAGCATCTTAATGTTTATGTTTGTTTTGTTTAAAGTCAACTTGATAAAATTCAAAATTTTACCCTTGCGACCTTTAACCTCCATTTTCCGCCGGGGAGGGGAATTTCCGAAAAGTGTAAAACAAGTATACAGCCAAATATACACCGATTGAAATATTGACCCGCATTTTTTATCCAAGATCGAAATGTGTGCAAAACGTATCAGATATCTCTATATGAAAAACTATATGAATGACTAATTGGTGAACAACGCACAGTCCAAACCATAATAGCTAAGAAGCTGAAATTTTCACTGTAAATACCTTATATGATGTAGGTGCACGTTAAGACGGGGTTTCGGGAAATTCCACCCGCAAGTGTGGAAAAATCGCGAAAACGTTTACCGTCCGATCGGCTTCAAACTCATTTTCAAAGATCTTTCTTCAAATTCATTTGAGGGGTGTTTCACACTTTTTGGAAAATCCACCCGCGCTCAAATTCATTTCCAAGGATCTACATAAAAATTATTTAAGACGTGCTTAACATTTTTCGCAAAATCAAAGCTTTAACGCTGTAAAGTGCAATTCAAGGATTTTTTTTGGTGAAGTTTTAAATTTCAAGTTTAAGTTTCCGATTTTCTTAAAACTTCTCTTCAAAGCTCTAGATAAGAAGTTAATAAAAACGTGTTTCAGCGATTTTGAAAATTTCGCCAGTAACAGCGGTAAATTGGCGGAAAAGGTTTGTATGAAAGTTGTTCGTTTACCGCCCGATCAGTGTCAAAACCATATTTAAAGCTTTCTAAGAAAATTTATTTTATATGTGCAATGGGCAAGGCCGGGTTATACCCGTTAGTTATATATTAGATAAACAAATATAAAATTGTGTTATTTGCTACTGAATTCTTTCTGCGTTTTTGTTCATGTTTGGAAGCATCTACGCATATTTCAGCTACCTCTCCCTTACTGAAGACTTATGTGGCGCGTTGATCACCAATTAGTCAATCAGTCGGGACAAACTAATTTATGTATACGGATGATAGAATGTAGCATATTTATGTGAACATTTAAATGAATTTTCCATTTTTATTTTTTTTGCATAATAGGGCCTTACGATATCCATAAGTTTGGATATTTAATGAATCCTTATAAAATAACATTGCGCTTATCATCAAAGAACCCTAAAAATCAAAATCATATACACATCTTCGAACACAAAAGTATACATATTTTAAAGCAAAGGATAACAACATTTTTAAGCTCTTTATATACATCATGTATCTTCATATATGTATGTATATGCATCTACCAGGTAAAGCAACCGCCACACTGTCTCGCAAGTCAAAAGCGGTATTTTTAAATTGGTAGTCATTTCTCGGTTCGCAGAAAGAAGCTAAAGTCATTATGGCTTCCATCGAAGCGATTTCGCTGTCCGCCGTCTGTTTGTTAGCCCGATGCCCGAACACTTCTCTTCTTATACATATGATATACACACATTTACATACTATAAAAGACTGGATGCCGCAACTTGTGGATGTTCAAATCGCAAAATACGCAATGTGTTCCGCCTTCCTCATACAGAAGGATACACCATCACCTTTAATTTGATTTCGATTCAATGTAAAGTGAAATAAGAAAACATAATATACCTGGACTATCCTGTGGTTGGGGGCACTTTGGACTGTTTTTAAAATGTTTAAAAAGTAACGTTTGTAAATGATGTTTGCATTAGAGGCGAGTTGACGGTTATGCTTCTCACCTCGTCGACAATTCAACGCTCAAAAGACGGCAGAAAAGTCTACATGCTTTGGCTTTATTTTAATAAAATAAAATATATAAATCATTTATTTTTGGGGGCTTACTTGGTAAATTTTGTTTATTAGATTTGTATTATATTTAAAAAATAGCTACAAATCTAATATCCTTATTACAATAATGTGTATTAAATAACATGCATATAGTCTAAATAATGTTATAAAGTTTAAATAATAATTACAAATCATGGCGAATATTTCCCTAAAATCCAGATCGAACTGCAATAAAAATTTCTACTCTAAGCTCCAAATAGCAACTCCTTGTAGCACGATCAATGACTAAGTAGGCACCTGAAAAATGCACCTAAGCGTAAATATGTACAGATACACACATCCTCAGGGGAGATATAACTGAACTTCTAAAATTGATGTGATACCATTGAATAAATTCGCAGATTGTTGCCCTTAATTTTTATTACTTTTAACGCGAAAGCAGCTAAAATATACACCTTAATAAGTAACAAGTAACAGTACTCTAATATGGATTTCCCGATTAAAAGATACCCCGTACCTTTCGTCGAGCTGTTAAATAAATTCGAACATACTTATGTACATATGTATATGCATACAGAATGTCAAGAATGAGTTTAGAATGAAAAAAAGAAAATATGTTCACCCACCTTTTTTTTAACTGGATATTGATTATTGAAAGTTATTGGTGCTATTTCTAAAGGAATAGTTACATCAAAATGCAATATAAACAAAACAAAAACTTGAAGAGGCTCTAGTCGGGAGTTCCCGATCCGCGGGGGTACCCTGAATTCTTTTCTACCAACACCAAATGCAGGTCGCGCTTCGTGCTCGTTTGCTTTAGCAGCAATAAAAATTAATTCCAAAAATAGAAAATAAATAACACCCTAACACAGCGAGAAACAAATTTCAGCAGTAGATCTTATTGTACTATAGAATATTCGTTAAATCTCTCAAAAAGACAATTGCATTAAAATTGGTTAAAATTGGTAAGCAATATAAATTGTTGTTTTCACATGATTTATAGCTATGTGGTGCTAGCGGGGTGGTGGCGATAGATATATAATTAAAGATACTTGATTTATATATACTATTCTAGAAGCTACATGTCTAGTTTGGTGACTCTGGACTCTAAAAACCTAAGAGATTTGCTCAAAAAACACAATTTGGATATCGATCTATTGTCGATCGTACTATCGACCGTCTATTGATGCTGATCAAGACTATACGTACTTTATGGGGTCGGAGATGCTTCTTTCTACCTGTTACATACATTTGCACAAAAACATTATACCCTTTTGACCCATTTTCATTTGGCTTAGGGTATAAAAAACGAATGTACTGAAACAAATAGTTCATTTTTGTAAATTAACTTGAAATGTTGAGATTTCCGTCAATATGTAAACTCATTGTTAACAGACATAATCACAAAAACACACATACATACATACATAAAAAAAAGCATCCTCAAGGCTGGGTAACTTTTTTAGATTTATTGACCATATTCGGTATTTATTTTTTTTCTATTATATATAAAAACAAGTAAGAGGCTCTAGTCGGGAGTTCCCGAGTCGGAGAAGCCCTGAACCCTGAACAACATTAGAAACTAACAAATAAATTTAAATAAAGACTACTTGCCATCGACTCTACTCGACAGCCATACAAAACATTTTTGTTTGTGCACACAGTACAAAATACAATTCAAACGCAATTACAATGCTTTTGAAAGCATTCAATACAGACGCGCATTAATGTGAAACACATCTCAAATAAATAGTCATAATTCAATCTTCAAAAATTATGTTTGAGGCATACACCGTAATTTGTCACACCCCCATTGAGCGTAGCTATATATTCTGAAAACCAATTTATTAATGGTTTATATTTGAAGTCTTGAGTATATAATTTTGAGAGCGCTGAAAACTATTTGTTTACTAAAATAAATGCTTGCTGGACTTACAAACATAAATATACGCATGTATCTGTTCGTATGTAAAATGGTTTTTTTTACCTCGAACCCATTGAAAATAGGTGAAACGGGTGTAATGTATTTGTGCAAATGTATGTAACAGGCAGATAAGCATCAAAAGCCGAGTCGATCTAGCCATGTCCGTCTGTCCGTATGTATGAACGCAAGGATCTCAGAGCCTATATGAGCTAGAGACTTTGGAATGTAGGTCCTCCTAGTGTCCACGCAGTACGAGTTTGTTTCCGATAATCGATAGCTTGCCCAGTTTCCAAGTAATCGATAAAAATCGCTATCCAAATTGTGTTTTTTGAGCAAATCTCGTAAGATATAAGAGTTAGAGTCATCAAACTTGAATCATCAAGCTTCTAGAATAGTATATGTATATCAAGAATCTTTCATTTTATTGCTATCGCCACCACACCACTTCACGACATAGCTATTAATCAAGTAAAAACTCCAATTTGTATTGCCCACCAATATAAGCCACAATTAAATTCAATTGTCTTTTTGAGAATACACAAATATTCTATGGCACAATAAGATGTACTGTCGAAAATTTCATTAAGATCGGTTAAGAAACACAAAAGTTATGTGTTTTGGCTGCGCACGTGTTAGCAGCAGCTAGCGGAAATTGCAAAAATTTCTGTATACATGTACACGCACACATTCATGCGCGCCTTCTTTGATTTTTATTAACAGCATTGCAATTGAGATTGTATTGTATTCTGTGTTGCTATTTTAATCCGTTTTTTTCTCACTGAGACTGAATTCTTGGTGTGGCTGTTGAGTAGAGACGTTTGCAAATACATAGCGTAGTCTGTCACGAGTTCGAGACCTTTCGAGGAAACAGTTTTTTTTTTAAATGTATTTTTATACCCTGAACCCATTAAAATAGGGTAAAAAGAGTATAATGTATTTGTGCAAATGTATGTAACAGGCAGAAGGAAGTATCTCCGACCCCATAAAGTATATATATTCTTGATCAGCCGAGTCGATCTAGCCATATCCATCTTTCCGTCCGTCCATCCGTCCGTATTTATGAAAGCAATAATAAGAGCTAGAGTCACCAAACTTGACATGTAGCTTCTAGAATAGAATATATATCCAAGTATCTTTCATTTTATAGCTATCACCACCTCCCCGCTACCACCACATAGCTATAAATCAAGTAAATAAACCAATTTGTATTGCCCACTAATGTAATGCAATTGACTTTTTGAGAATATATAAATATTCTTTAGTTTGGCTGTTGAGTAGAGACAGTGGCAAGTGTCGTGGTCTGTTATGAGTTCGAATCCTATCGAGGGAACTGTTTTTTTTTTCATTTGTTTTTATTACTGCTAAAGCAAACGCGCGCGTAGCGCGAGATGCATTTGGTGTCGGTAGAAGAGGGTTCACGGTCCCTTAGTGCGAAGCGGCCGACTAGAGCCTCTTACTTGTTTAATTTATTTTTATTAATGCTTAAGCAAACGAACGTAGCGCGAGCTGCATTTAGTGTTGGAAGAAGGGGGTTCAGGGTATCCCTTATTCGGGAACTCCCGACTAGAGTCTCTTACTTGGCTTTTCATCCAAATAAATTTTTTTTTGATATAGTAGTGAGGTTTGAGGCGGTGGCACGGTTTTATGGAGTTGCGAGTTCGAGTCCGGGGAGTAACTTTTTTTTAATGCTAAAATTAAAATTATTTTTATTAATGCTAATATATTCCTTTGGAAGATGATGGTTCAGGGGCAATCCCCACTAGGGCAGTCTTAAATTTGTAAGATAAATAGATGTATCGATGTCAAAAATCTTTATACATAGTGGCATTGATTTTTTCTTGCCGATTTTTTTAGACGATGTAAGTAATGAATGTTCATTTCGATTTCACTAGTTTGGTGTAATAATTATTCACAAATTAATCAGGAGCGAGCCCGGCGCCACTGGATTGATAAACCAATTAAACTTCTCTGTCCAAACTGGACTACCCAGTGGTAGTCGTTGTATACCTATATTTCTAAAATTTTGTCCAACACACTGTGCCTTGCATAGTTAGTCCTCTACATCATTATGTATTACAGGGTATCTTGGTATTGAACAAAACATCGAAACTTAAATCGATTTTAGCTAATTGTTTTTATATTTCATGATTTATGTTCAACAATGGATTTTAAAAAAATCGTACTTTTGGAATTCCTTATTACAAGTTAAAGCCGCCAAAGACTTAGTTTTCAAAAAATTCAATTATTATTATATCCTGAACCCATTGAAAATGTGCAAAGGTACGTAACAGGTAGAAGAAAGCATCTCCGACCCCATAAAGTATATATATTCTTGATCAGCATCAATAGCCAAGTCGATCTAGCCATGTCCGCCTGTCTGTCTGTTCGTATGTATGAACGAAAGGATCTCATAACCTATAAGAGCTAGAGCTTGAAATTTTAGCTGTAGGTCCTCCTAGTGCCTGCGAGATCGAGTTTGTATCCGATATTCGATAACCTGCTTCGTTTCCATGCAATCGATATCCAAATTGTGTTTTTGGAGCAAATCTCGGGAGCTATAAGAGCTAGCGTCAGCAAATTTGACATAGCTTCTATAATAGTATATACTTATCAAGTATCCTTCATTTTATATCTATCACCACCTCCTTGCTACTACCACATAGCTATAAATCAAGTAAATAAACCAATTTGTATTGCCCACCTATGTAATGCAATTGACATCGATATCGATATCTAGTTTTTTGAGCAATTTTGGTAAATAATAAGAGCTAGAGCCACCAAACTTGACATGTAGCTTCTAGAATAGTATATATATATCATTCATTTTATAGCGATACCACCTCCCCGCTACTACCGCATAGCAATTAATCAAGTAAATAAAGCAATTTATGCTGCCCACCAATTAAGACCACAATTTAAATGCAATCGTCATTTTTAGAATACACGAATATTTTATAGTACAATAAGATCTACTGCTGAAAATTTCATCAAAATCGGTTAAGAAACATAAAAGAAAATGTATTTTGGCTGCCCACGTGTTTGCGGCAGCTAGCGCAAATTCCAAGAATATCTGTATACATGCACACATTCATGCGCGTCTGATTTTAATTCTATCGACAGCATTGCAATCGCTTGTATTGTTTTCTGTGCTGCTATTTAAATTCGTTTTCAGTCAGTTACGAGCTCGCACCCTACCGAGGAACTATTTTTGTTATTGGCTGGTGTGGCTGTTGAGTAGAATCGGCAGCAAGTAATGCGGTCAGTTACGAGTTCAAACCCTACCAAGGGAATTTTTTTGTTTTTTATATGGAAATCCTGCTTTTTGAGCAATTTTGGTAAATAATATGAGCTAGAGTCACCAAACTTGACATGTAGCTTCTAGAATAGTATATATATATATCTAGTATCTTTTATTTTATACCTATCGCCTGTTGGAAGAAGAGGGTTCAGGGTATCCCCTACTCGGGAGCTCCCGACTAGAACCTATTACTTGTTATAATTTAATTGGGTGCTTAGTGTAAAGATATCATTTACTCAAATAGTCAAATGGCATATTAATGATATATAAATTAATTATATTAACTTTCATTATAACCACATTTCTCTTCAAACAAATGTTTTAATTACATTGATTTGAATAATGTTTGTATAGTTTTCAGGTTTTTATAAGACTTTGGTCATTGGTCAACTGTTGCTTATAATACCTATTACTTAATCCCACCCTAAATTCTTATTGGTGTGAATTGTAAAACGAGACGGCAAGCATTCAGTCGCGCTTAACCTTACCAAGCGTACAAAAGAGACAAATCATGTTTCAATATGTTCGTCTTATTTTCTCATTCGTAAAAAAAACTATGAATTTGTGGTCTCCGAAGACTACAATTCATTAAAACAGGCATTATGATAACATTCCTGCCAGTTTAAAAGTTGATGCCGTCGAGAGAGCATCGTTTACCTGAAGTGAAAATATAGTGAATATAAAAAAAACCACCGCAATGCCACATCCATTTAAAGTAGCTTTTGGTGACCATATTAATATACTTCTTTGACTGCTATTATACAATCGCCTAAGAAAATTTTGCCGCTAAGTGATATAAATCGCTTTATAAAGGCACAGTTTCAAACAACTGGCAATACGCATTGCGACATAATATAAGTTTTAACGATTGTTTTATAAAAGTGCCCCGTAATATTAGCAAACCCGGCAAGGAGTTTGCTGGAGCCTTCATCCTAAAGCATCCGAATTGTTTGATAAGGTCAGTTTGTTGAGGCGATGTCGAGTCAAACAACTTGAAAAAGATTTCAGTAATTCGAAACAGACATTAAAATGCATTGCTGAACAAGCTAATGGCCACTGAAACATTATCAAAACATCAAAAAAGGTTTAATTCAAAATATAAGGTCTAACTGCTCCAGAAATAAATAAAAATAACCCAGCAGATTTATTTTCCATCAATTTTATAATCTACAAAATACAGTTTATAATTTGTATAATAATAAGCATAAGCAAGTGTATGAAATTCAAGTCAATATTTCTGGAATGGATATTATGGAATGTATGTATATACACATGCCTATGCTAAAGAATCAAAGATGTGTTTTAATGCGTAGTATTTCGTGAAAAAATCTAAATATTCTTTGCAGGGATAAAGAAAAAATTATAGGCATATTGTAGAAAAACTTAGATAATCGTGTAATAAAATATTTAACCTAACTGATTGAAAAATTATTTTCGGAAGTTTAAATTCTAATTGTATGCAGATAACTTTTGGGGTTCCTTAAGGTAGTCATCTCGGCCCGCTACTTTTTACTCCTTTCATGAAATATCTCGCTCTCTCGTAATAAAGTATGCCTATGATGGCATTTTGATCATAAGCTTAAATTCTAGTCTCATGTTATAACCTAGGTCAATAGGGCCAATCCTATTTTTACAGCTTGTTAGAGGATAGCATTAGAATCAAATAATATTGTTGATAAAAGGAGTAAAAAGTAGCGGACTGAGATGAAAACATTTAAAATATGAATTTTTAAAATTAACCTTTTGTGTTCCTTTACACGAGTACTCCGAAATCTAGTTGAGAAAACTGGCTTGGAAACCGAGAAAAAACATTTATTTTTAATCAGCAAGGGGTGAATAATTTAACCTTACAAAAATCAGTATGGCTGAAATCAGTATGCTTCTTTGCTTTAAATGATCAATTACTAGCGAAGTAAACTCATGAAGGTTAAAGGTATAGATCTACGCGTCACGAACCCGTTATTAGGTAGTGAAATAATAGAACTGCATAATTGTCGCAGTTGAAATTGAGCACACAATTTGCAAATATCTATAGTTTTCTAACTCTTATTCGATTTATTGCCTTTTTATGGAGAGGGCTCATAAAGTGCTTTCACATGTTATGGAAAAATTAAGTATCAACAGACAACTCAAAAAATATTAAAATAGGTCTACAATGTGCTGCAGCACAGTGCCAGCAGACAAGAATACACTCAGGAATTGGTGACCACACCGACTTGATAATAGGATTCAAACTGATGTTCGATACCTGAAACTAATGTGAATAAGGCAGATTTTTATTAAACCTAGAGGGGAAGATTGAAAATATAGTGCGAACTGATCGGCAATGCTCGCATCAGAATTCCCACTCCCATTTCAAATAATGGGTAAAGAATATTGATTTGGAAACTGCTTAGATGGAGAAATTAAAATCGTTTATTTTTTTTAATCTTAATTTTTTAATCTCATTAGTTCCAGTGAGAACCACGGAGGTTATTGAAACCTCACTGAGTAATCAAATATAATGTAGACATCAAGAAACAAGTAATTGCTGCATAGTTATATAGGACCAGTTCTTCCTTACTTCTTCTCCAATACGAGTGACTAGATGGAGTCTGAAGTAGTGTATTTGGGAAGAAGCACTGTAGAATCTGTGATGTCAAGTCTCAGTAAAAGCGATAATATCAAAATCGAAAACAAGAGAGCACACATTTAAAATTTCTTAAATCTTGATTGGCAAACACATTTTTTTAAAAAAGTTTTTACTTTTATAACTATCTGATATGCTGTTACTGCTGTCTAGCAACTTTTATTAGAGTGCGGATCGCGGGTTTCATAGTTCAACAATAGCTTTTGGTTTAAGGTAGCATATTTTAGATATTTACAGTTAGTAGATGGTATATTCATTTATTTTAGACTAGACTAAGTTTTATTTTGATTGCCTGAGGATTTGCATTCAGACACTAAAGGCATCTTTCGACTAGATCTGTTGGGTAGCTCCTTTCAAGCCTTGTTATCTTCTCCTCCTTAACAGGTGCCTTGCTAGGACTAAAGGGTGGTTGTGGAGCTTAAATAGGTAGCTCGCTGCTTGTCTGTTTACAATGCCGCCTATCATTGGAATGTTAAGGTCTTTTGCGATGTCCTGCGCTAGAAAATATTCGGCTCCAGAAATTTTTCGCTTGGTCTTGGCCTGGATGACGAGAACTTTATGCAAGTGAGTTTTTGCGGCTACACCGTAAACTTGGAGCCCATCTCGCCACTATATTATACCTTCTAGATGAAGACCTTGTTTCGGATAAAGAGTTTGTTGATGGAGTTGAGAAGCCAGCTTCTTCGCCGGATTTTTATTTTGACATTGTTGATTACCTCGGTGATATTATATAAAACGTAAGTCAAAGTATTTGTCTCCGAAGTATTTGTGGTCACTCACACCTGCTCTAAGAGCACACCATGGAGAAAAAGTCCGGGGCAGGAGTCTTTGCCCGGGGTATGAGTGACGGTAGCACATTTTCCAGTGCTCACTTAAACTCCACCTACAAGCGCTTGAGGTACTCCTGCAGGATGTCCGCTGCTTCATACGCCCATCTGTTCTGGCAAGGATTGCGGTCCCCGTCAGCAAACGTGTCCACCAGAAGATCCTGCCGACTAATTAGAGCGATTTCATGGGCATGTCGTGCGTAAAGAGGAAGTATGTTACCCAAAACGCTGCCTTGTAGAACGCACACTCTGAAATTTCCCCTCTGTCAGGAAGCTCGCAATGATGCTATAGAGCTGCAGATTCAATTTGTCCTTTTTTTTGGAGAGGAGACCTGCGTACCACAGCCAATCGAAGACTTGTTGGATGTCGAGCTATGCTGCCCTGTATAAACTTCTTCATTCCTGTGGTACCGTCCAAAATGAAGTTAGCCAACCGATGGAGCTGCTCCGGAGTACCATGCTTGAGTCAGAACCCAAACTGGAACTTCGGGATTGAACGTTTTATCTCCAGGGTATCCAGAATCCTTCTAAGGACGCATCTTTCCAGAATTTTGCCGAAGACAGGCAGGAGGCTGATGGGGCGATAGGACTCTAACTGATTAGGAAGCTCCCCGCTCTTGTTCTACATAATGATTTGCGCCTTCTTCCAGGCCACTGGAAAGTGACCTAGTCGAAGCGCTGCATTGAAGATGGCGACGAGAAAAAGCACCGCCTTGTATGGCAGTAACTTTTTTGTCTGGTTGTCTAAACAATCTTTCCCACGGGCTTTGTTATTTTTGAGGCTCTTTATCTCCTGCTTGACTTTTTGAAGGGTGATTAGTGCTGCAGAAAGGGACATTTGGAGTGCCGGCTCTAGAATTTGCGGGCTGGTTTCTGCCATGCGATGCGGTCTCGAACGACTTGAAACGCTCGTCCAGGTTTCAGATGAAGGCTTTGGCTCTGTTATCTGGCGATCTGGCACAGGAGCTATCGGGATGTCGCCCTGTTGGCGATACGGCGATAGATCCTGTCGATCTAGGGGTCCTAAGTACAGACGAACCCCCTTCTCAGTCGCTTTTTCTGGAAAAGAAGGACTATAACCATGGCGGGAAGCGTCCTTGTGTGCTGGCTTGTAAGCGTAGGGTACATTTATGCTGGCTTAGTGTTGGCAGCCGCGGCAGATAGTTAGCCCAACAGGGTTTGAACTGCAACGTCGGCATCCTCGGCTGTGAGGATCTGCATGCTTAGATCTAGCATGCCATTTAAATCAGCCTTAAAACGTTTTTTTGGGGTCACGAAGGGGTGGGTGTGGGTCTCCCGGTGTCCAGGCTGAGCAGTGTCATGCAGCGCAATGCCTCTACTGTCAGCTCTGTAGCTTCCACACAGCCTAAGTCGCCTTCAACAATGAGTTTCTGACCAAGCTGATTCAGGATAGAATCGAATTCAGTTCGGCTCTCGGAAAGGTTTGGCAGTTGGATTTCGCCCAAAGGGGTCCCGACCATAATGGCAGCCATCTCTTTGGCGCTGAAGGTCACTAGATGCAGTTTGACAAGAACCGCAGCACCTCCTCTTGGGTGATCCGCGCGGTAACAAACATTCCCTCCATGGCGAAGTACAGGCCAGGGTGTATGTAGGTCTCTGAAAAAATGATGATGTCTACTTCGTGTTTTCTCAAAAACAGTTTGAGCTCGTTTGCATTTTGTACGATGCTTCAAGCGTTTTACGATCTGAAGCGCAACCGGGCAGACATTTTTTGTGGTTATTGAGAACCTTGAAATGCTGTGGAGGACCTAGCGCGTCCTTTAGCTCCTTAATGCCGACCAAGATAGTTGCAACTGTGGTATTTAGTGCTGCGATCGACTACGGGAGTTGACGCACTTGTGCATGCTACTGGTAACTGTTGCGGCCTGGCTGCAGTGCATCAGCATTCGACAGCCCTTGTTGCACAATTCAGGAAGGTACGAACCGCGAATAGATGCGCCGTGCAGGTTGCTGTTGGTCGTGTTGTGCCGGACGGCCAACATTTTTGGCCTGCTGTCTGGCATTAAAACTTTGCTGATATGCATTACATCCTTTATAGGAAGCAGCATGGCTTCCCTTGAGCATTGCAGGTCTGCCACCGTTTTGGGCTGGCACTGCTGCGAGTTGGTCCAGTGAACTGGGCGTACCTGGCGCATTTGGGGTGCTTGAGGCAATAGTTTTTTGTGTGGTATATGAAAATACAAAAAAGGTTGTTAGTTTTTTAACCTACAATATTGAGGCGTCACAAGAAGAAGGTGGTAACAAAACCGTAATCTGATTTTTATAATCTAAACCCATTAAAAATTATTTAGAAGGGTATAATGGTTGTGTTGAAAGTAACAGACAGGTAGCATACCCCATTCAATAAAATAAATATATATCCGTATATTCCAAGACGTCGATCCTGGAAAAAAAGAATCTGAAGACTTGAAATTTTTTATGTAGATCCTTCTTTTGCCCCGCACAATACGAGTTTGCTTGAAATCATTGATAACTGGTATTCATAATTTCAGGTTTCTTGCTCTTATAGGTTATGATATCGACGCGTTCATATACCACTTTTAATCAATTTTAATTTTAATCTTAATTGAATTAATTGCTAATTAAGATCGCATCTAAATAATGCTCTACCAAATGTTAGTTAGGAGGGTAAGAAAAGTTTCAGTTTTATGAAGTATTTTTAAACTTATCTAATGTCCTGCAACAGTAAAATCTCAGTGGAGGTTGATTCTAGTGTAAAATGCGACGACGATCCTTGTCATTTCAAATATAAAGCGGCGCATGGAAGAAAACGCATTAAAATGAATTTAGTGTTTCCTGAAAACAAACAGGTAGGAAGATACTGATGCACAATGCAATACACAGACGCATATTAGGACCATTTGTCTTTTTCGTTTGCAGAAATCATAACTTCTGGAAAAATAATATAAAATTAATATATAAAAAGGAAAGTCTCTAAAATGCTCACAATGCTAATCTTATTTTCCGTGCAAAAATTAATTTTTTGGTTAGCATCAAAATCTTTTTTCTATGTTATTAATATTGTAAAAAAAAAAAAGAAGATATTTAATGATTATTACAATTTTTTTAATATTCTTTGAGATTATTTTAATCATTTGGTGCGATAGCTAATAAACCTAAAATTTCGAATCTAAAAAAATATTTCTTCTAAACCAACAGACTTGCATATATCTATGAAATTCATGTAGGACAATTTAATGCTTATTTTCTTATATCTTTCAATTTGTATCTTGTAGATTTAAGGACTTGCTAAGCAAAGGGAACTATACATGATCTCAACATAAAATCGACGTTTATTTCGCGTTTACATTACTAGCTTTGCGTATACATATTCTACAATTCCCTTACAACTGAGAAGTGAAATCTGTCATCATTAGGATACAGCATTCTTCTTTGTCAATATTAATGACCATAAAATAAATGGCCTTACAATAAGCCTTCTTAACTGTGGCTAAACCAAACACAATATAAATAGACAGAAAAGAAGCTCCGAGCAACAAAATGATACCAATGTAAACAGCAAAATAAGTAACGATCATACATTTGAATGCCGGGCAAAAGGCTTTTCAGCTGGCTCTCCACTTTTTAAATGCTACGCCAGCCGATATTTAAAAATAAATAGAAGGAGAGGAAAAGTCACTCTGAGCTGTCATTACCGTTTTTAAGTTTAAGCAAGGTACATTTTGCAAAAGTAAAATCAAACACAAAACTCAAGCACATTTACCATAGGAAGCAACGAAAAACACTTGTAAAACAACAACAGTGCGCATGAAACCTTGTTTTGTTATTGTCGTTTCTCTTGATCGCCCTAATGCTTGTGCAAGATCTAGAGGACATAGATAACTATGTGCAAAGAAAAGTGACAAATACTTATAGGTGTTTTATGGTAAATTATGTAATCAAAAATGCACTAATTTACTGTACGCAACGATCGTACACAACCCAAGCGACTCAGATCAACATCGACCAGCTTTACTGAAGGCAGTCTGGCAACTGACTTCGATGCTCGATGCATAAAGCAGCATCAAGCCGCGACGCCAGCATGCGTTTGTGCAACTTTTGGTGGGCGTAAAGACACTCGGCCGAAAATCACCCAAAAATTGGCGGAGAATGGATGTAAGTAACTGTCGGATTGGTTTAAATTGTATTTATAAAGGTCTATACAAACATTTGTTTAATAGGGTTTTCGAAAAATCCACCCCAATGAGATTGAAAATTGTCAAAGGTTCAAGGGTTTATAAACAATAGTTTCTTTCGGCTTTAAGTTACAGCACGGGATAAATGTGGGCGGAAAATATTGTTTCCTATTTTTCGTTCCTTTTCTTGGACTTCACACTGATTTTTGAATATCCCTGTAAAAAATATCTTTAGAGCTGAAGTTCGAATTGGTGGAACAATGATGTTAAAAGTGTTCAGTAAAATACTTGGACCGGGTAAAGCAGGGAAACACTAGCTAGTATATTTTTACACTAGGGTTGGGTCGGTAAAAAATCGGATATGTTTTAATTATCATTTTAAATTGATAAATATTAATGTTGTTTTTATTTAAGTTATATGTTAATAAATTGTGTGCATCGATTCACATTATTACCCTAGAGAAGCCCACGAATATCACAATTGCAATAAGGGGACCTGCGAGTCGACTTTAATTTTAAGAAGAAAACTAAATGTAGATCCGGCCGTTTTTCCAATGTCTTTTTAAAGTCATACCACTTACCATTCAATGCTGATATGTCAAACAGCAGAATAATCGAAACACGATAAATCGCAACTAGGGAACCTCAAGGGTGTCTGCGACAATTTTGTTATGCCCTGGGGGACTAAGACTGCTGAAAGTGTCATCCGAACGCCGGCCTAGAAAGCCGAACGTTCAGTATGAAGCCGCATCTCGCTAAGCGCACAATGTTGGTTCTGCTAATGCCTTTTCTTAATATATGTAGGTTAGTTTTAAATCCTTACAGCCCAAAAACATATGTGTGTATGCATGTGCAGGGTGTGCTTCGTTCTCACGCATTGCCTTGCGCGCTTGTGTGCATCTCTTTTTCCCTGCATAGCTTCTTAAAAAAGTCCGAGATCTACAAACAAACATATGTTTGTGTTGTGTGGATTTGCGCACAAGTAGATCACGGCGTTTGTCGCGAGCGAGAGATTTTTTCTTCAATTGCTACCATAGGCACAAAAGGCACACACATTCAAGTGCTCTATCATGTATTTCTTCGTCCAGTCAGGCATAATGAGAAGAATCTGATTTATTTATATTTAATAAAAACTTAAATGAACCAAATGAAATATTTATATTTATATTCTAATTTTTATACCCTGAACCCATTAAAAATTGGTAAAAAGGTATAATGTATTTGTACAAATGTATGTAACAAGCAGAAGGAAGCATCTCCGACTCCATTAAGTATATATATTCTTGATCAGCATCAATAGCCGAGTCGATCTAGCCATGTCCGTCCGTATGTATGAACACAAGGATCTCAGAACCTATGAGAGCTAGAGACTTGAAATTTTAGCTGTAGGACCTCCTAGTGCCCGCGCAGATCGAGTTTGTTTCTGATATTGGATAACTTACTCCGTTTCCAAGTAATCGATAAAAATATATATCGAAATTCTGTTTTTCGAGCAAATTGGGTAAATAATAAGAGCTAGTGCCACCAAGTTGATATGTTGCTTCTAGAATAGTATATCTATATAAAGTATTTTTCGACCACCACATAGGTGTAAATCAAGTAAATAAACCAACTTGTATTACCCACCAATTTAATCCACAATTTATATGCAATTGACTTTTTAAGAATACACGAATATTGTACAGTACACTAAGATGTACTGCTAAAAATTTCATCAAGATCGGATAAGAAACACAAAAGAAAATGTGTTTTGGTTGCCCACGTGTTTGCGGCAGCTAGCGCAAGTTCCAAGAATTTTTGTATACATGTACACACACACATTCATGCGTGACTGCTTCGAATTCTGTCAACAGCATTGCAATTGGGATTGTATTGTTTTCTGTGCTACTACCTTAATTCGTTTTTTCTCATTAAGGATTAATAATTAGTGTGGCTGTTGAGTAGAGGCGGCGACAAGTAGCGCGGTCTGTTGCGATTTTTCGAACCCTACTGAGGAAACTATTTTTTTTTTTTGGCTGGTGTGGCTGTTGACTAGAGGCGGCAGCAAGTTATGTGGTCAATTGAGAGTTCGAACCATGCCAACGGAACTTTTTTTTTTAATTTACCTTTATTATTACTAAAGCAAGCGAGCGCGTAGCGCGAACTGCATTTGGTGTTAGAATAAGGGGGTTTAGGGTATCCCCTAGTCGGGAGCTCCCGACTAGAACCTATTACTTGTTTGTGTGCCCTTGCAGAGGGTATTGAAATTTTGTCGTGAATTGTGTAAGTATATTCATGATCAGTATCAACAGCCGAGTCGATATAGCCATGTCCGTCTGTCTGTTTCTATGAGAGCTATTCTCTCAGTTTTAAAGCTATCTTTATGAAACTTTGTGCCTCTTTCTGTTGCACGCAGTTCACATGTCAAAACCAGCTGGATGGGCCCACCAACGATCAGTCGAAAATTAAGTTGTTGCATGGGAAATTTTTTTGTTTATCAAGATATCTTGCCCAAACTCGGCGTTTATTAGTTTTACAATGCTCCCTCCATTTATTCAAAATCTAATATACATCGGACTACTATATCATATAGCTGGAACGATCGGTCGAAAATTAACTTGTTGTATGGAAAACTTTTTTGTTTTTCAAGATATCTTAACCATTTTCGGCATTAACTACTTTTCCTGTGCTTCTTAGATATGGGCAAACTATTATGAGCATTATGAAAAGATAAGGTCTGTAAGGGTATTAAATTTCGGAGTGCCGAAGATAGCCCGTCTTTCTCGTCTTTTATTAATTTGTCTCTATTACTACTAAAGCAAATGAGCGCGTACCGCGAGCTGCAGTTGGTGTTAGAACTAGAACCTCTTACTTGTTTTGTTTACTGTGGGGACCTATTTTGCTTAAAATAAAAAAAAATCAAGTCGTATTTCTGCAAGGGTAATTCATCGTCGGCTTGTCGAAAAACTCCAAGAATAGACTAAAAATTGAAAATGTTTAACTTTTGCGACTTGCTTCTTGTGCAAATTTGACACTCTTTCGAGAAAGCAGTTGTGTGATATTATTAAAGGGTTTGGCCATATACAAAACTCCTATTTGCCATGCTTGTTGGTGGTAAGGGTACCTGAACGTTGGCATGTGTGATGATAACTTTTTGGGCCTGCCAAGCACACACACTTACTCACTTTTCTACATGGATAGAATCATTTATACGTTTCTGTGCCTGTTGGTTGCCTGCCTGTTTGATGCAAATTTGACAAGATTTGAAGTTTTTGGAAATTCTGAATTTTGAGCTCTACACACACACACGCACACACACAAACTTGTGCGAATGATCCGATCAAAGGTAAGACTGAGATATTTTCCTCAATGGGTGCGTAAATTTGGGCGACTGGCATGGTCTTTGTTCTTTTTGGCATGCCTTCATGTGTGCACAGTCAATGAAAACAGGTGAATCGCACTTGTCGCACGTTTACACTTTAAAAAACGCCGTGATTTACTTGTGCGCACATCCACACAACAAAAAGATATGTTTGTGTGTAGATCTCGATATCGATTTTTATCGATTGCTTGGAAACGGAGTAAGTTATAGATTATCGGAAACATACTCGTGTTGCGCATGGACTAGGAGGACCTTAAGCTAAAATTTCAAGTCTCTAGCTCTTATAGGTTCTGAGATCCTTGCGGTTATACATACGGACGGATGGACGGACGGACGGACAGACAGACGGACAGACAGACAGATAGACGGACATGGCTAGATCGACTCGGCTGTTGATGCTAATCGAGAATATATATACTTTATGGAGTCGGAGATGCTTCCTTCCGCCTGTTACATACATTTGCACAAAAACATTAAACCATTTTCACCCATTTTCAATGGGTTCAGGGTATAAAAAGCACCAGCCGCAGCGACGTTGTGCGCTAAGCGAGATGCGGCTTCATACTGAACGTTCGGCTTTCGAGGCCGGCGTTCGGCTGCCACTCTCAGCAGTCTTAGTCCCCCAGGACATAACAAAATGGTCACAGGCCCCCTTGGGGTTCCCTCGTAGCAATTTATCGTGTTTCGATTATTCTGCTGTTTGACATATCTATGCATTGTTTGTTTAGTGGTCATACAGAACTACGGTTTCAATAAGATTAATTGTCAAATATAGTGCCCCATATGAAATTAAAATTCTTCAATCGACTAATCCAGTAGCAATTATAAATGTCACAAAATGTATTTATTTGTCAGGATGGTTTTTCAGACATTGCATGACTTTGATTATTTATATTTGATATATATACTTTAACTTTATACTTTCTTTAAATGAGTTCTTGTGTCCGCAATTTTCACAAATCAGACTTTCAATAATTCCTTATTACTAGTAATCAACATCTGTCTTATACTTCTATCATATACTATTCCCCATCTGCCTTTTGACATAAAATTCACTTTAAAAATATAAAATGAATAATAATATTTAAAGACAGTGATGCAAAACCTTTACCGCAGCGAAAGGTGTCGAAATTGAGTTTGTTGTTAAAGTAAACTAATCAGGACAGCCTTAGGAAAATGTAACCATGAAATACTTTAGCAAAACAGGCATACAACGGACATCTTATAACCTTATTCCACTATGCTCAAAAAATGTTACACTTTCAAACTTCACATTTTGTGGTTCCATTGCCAAGTGTCCGTTTTCGGTAACATGTTAGTGGAAAAAGCACCGCCTCTTTAAATAAACAGCTGATCAGTTTGATTTGATTTACCTAAGCGCCGCAAAGTTGTCCTTCCAAAAGTCAAGTAATATGGCCTCTAAGTAAAGGCTCCATTTAATGGACTCTTTGCGGGATTTAGCCATCTTTAAATGTTACAAGAGTGGGATTATTAAACTTTAAAATTATAATTTAAAGTTACCGCTTGCCTTCGTTGCTATATCAGCCGTTTATGGTAATGATACTTTCATAAATTTCATCGCAAAAACACGAATTGTTCGGGGCGAATAAAGAAATTTTTTGCAAATGTCACGTTTTTGATAAATGTGTTTTGTAATGGGAAAACAACATTGTGACATTCGCAAAAAATGTAAGAAATGTGGACAGTGGAATTAAGCTATGTAGTCACCAAATACAAAGGCCTAAAAGAAGTAAGATTAAAATTGCTGAGGAAAAAAACAAATAACATATAAAACAAATACAATCGCCCGCAACCGAACAATTTTGTTTATAATGTATTGGAGCCGATAATGCAGTTGTTCAGGTGTATCGAGCACTGAAGGTCCAAATATTTTCGACTGCGATAGTAAGCCCAAATATCTTTTTGACATATGTAAGTTATGTCGGCCAGCCTATCAGTTTGAGCTGTCCAGAACAGGAAATGAGAGCAGAGACGACAAAGTGCAATTCATTAATTCTATGTGCATTAAAATATAAGGGTTCAAGAGAAGCATCTAGCCGGAATAGAGTTACTAAAAAAAAAGCGGGGCTAAGGGGTCCAAGGCAGTTGAGCCTCTGGATCTGGAAATTGCTGAAAAACGGAAAACGGTGTATTATATATACAAATATATTTGCACTTTATATTAATATATACTTTCTTTCTTGCAGATATTTACATAAGGACTATTACACTATTGCTGAAGCAATTACATTCAAATGCCAAAATAAGATTTTCTTATAATTAATAAAAAAAACTTACTTATTAAAATTATTATTAATTAAAATGTTTTTTTGCCTCGCCTGATTGTTGTTATGAATACAGATACGCATCTCCAATGACAATACTGAAATCATTTCCACACACCAAAACACCGTTCAACATCATTTCGTGTTCGCTGCTGTAACGAATAATGTCAAGGAGCTGTTGGGGGGTTAACCAAATCGGAGTACGCGCTTGCACCGGCTGTGGCTCGTCGGCATGCGGGTGGGTTCACTGATTCCGCTGGTTAATTTGCTCAAAAAGTTATATATCTACTTCATTAAAATTCGCTTACTGAATGAGGATGAGGGAGAGAAATACGGGTTAGGGGGTACAATAAGACTAGAAAAAGAAATGACAGGAAAATTATAGCCGGCATTACATATCGGACCACTCATATGCACTGCTGATAACGTGCATATGCCCAACCCCCCCCCCCCCCCCTATGATCCTGCATAAAGGCCAATTAAAATATAGATATTGGCAGGGTCTTTATAGGCAGTCCGGTTTTGACTAAGTCACCTCCCTTAGGCGATGCATGGCTCCAAAAAAGACAATTATTTATTCTAGGCTGACAAATAAACGAAAATAATTATTATACATAACGCTCGAAGCTTCCAATTCATAATAAATAATTAAGAATATATAAATATAAATATATGAGTATTCATATGGTATTTTATATTAATTAATTACAAAAAAAAGCATAATATATACAAGAAATCGTAAAAGAATATGTTTAAGTTAAATTCGGTATTCATAAAGCAAATGTTCAAAATGTTCAAATGTTACTGGGACAACAAATGCAAAGTGCTTGTTGTAACCAAAGCTAACAGATAGAGCAAGAGGGAAGCTTTTACTCGATCTTATCGCTTTGTATGTTTTGGTCAGTCAGCTCAGTTCACGCGTAAAAGAGAAGCTTCTACCCGCTTGTATTAATATATATGTATTTGTCGGAGCATTGCTATTGTTATTGTTATTGTTTTCGAATTTAAGTATAGCAACATGAATATTGTATGAGTCGAAATTAAAAGAAAGAAGAATAGAGAAAACAGAGTAACTGTCATTGTCGACTTGTATTTCTTATATCACTGAGAGTCGGTGAGAGGACTAACTGTTAATTCTCTCACTGAGTGAGACCCGTGCATAGAGTTGTTGGTGTGCGTGCAGTTCTTTGTCAGCTGATTCGTGTAAGGACACAAAGAAAGCGTTGCAAGAAGAAAAAGCGATTACGGCTGGTTTTCGTTGCGTTGCAAGAAGCAAAAGCGGTAACCGCTGGTTTTCGATGCGTTGCAAGAAGCAAAAGCGGTTACCGCTGGTTTTCGATATTATTCGTTGCGTTGCGAGGCAAAGGATTGATGTGGACAGACAGAAGTAAATGGTCTGCGCACTGCGATATTTAGAAAAGAGAAGCCGGGACTCGCTGCTCAAAGTGTGAAGAATTCTGACCCTACGGCCGCTTCGACATCAGAAGTGGGATTGGATCCTCCTAACTCTCAGTTGTGTCAAATTTTGGAGCAACAAAATAGAAATTTTATTGAGTTGCTGCGAACAGTGCAGGCTAACGCAGCGTCTCGTGAGTCAAAGACGGTGTTTTTACCAAAGTACAATCTCGAAGCTACCGGTGCTGATGCATGTGCTTGGAGTATTACGGCCGATATGATTTTTATTGAAAATCCACTTGAGGGTTGTGCGCTCCTGATTGCCCTCAGTAAAGCTTTGGAGGGCAATGCATCGCAATGGCTTTCACAAATCTGCTTTCCTGGCATGACTTGGGTTGAGTTCAAGCAACTTTTTACGCAAAGATTTATCGGCGTAGAGACAACCACAGCAACATTTCTTAAGCTGCTAGACGGACGCCCAGGGACTGGAGAGTGCATGTCGTCGTATGCAAGCCGACTCGTCACTTCATTAATGACGAAAATAAAAATATGGAGCTGGAGGAGTTGTTGGTGTCAGTTGTGCTTGCGCATACTGCGCAACTGGACAGCAGACTAAAAAAGCTTGTGTGCACCACAAACATCAAATCGCGAAGCGAATTACGGCAACAGTTGCAGGTATATGAAATCGGGCAGCGTCAAGAGACTTCGAAAGCAGAAACTACTGTGGGACCTGAAAGGAAGAAGCAGAAGTTTTCAAACATCGTTTGCCATTATTGTGGAAAGACAGGGCACAAAATCGCGAATCACAACCATTGGGAAGCGGGCATGCTGGAGGCATTGGTATGAGGCCAAAAGAGCAAAAATCCAACGTAATATGCTACAAGTGTGGACAGGCTGGACACATTTCTACTGGGTGCCCTTCAACTGGACAAAGCACTGAAAAGAGAGTGAACATATGTTCGGTAATGGAACCAAAAGGTGTGCTCGTTCATTCTGCTGAGTTCGTTGATTTTTGTTTTGACTCTGTGGCCGAGTGTTCACTCATTAAGGAAAGCGCAGCTAAGACAGTTCATTGGATTAGCATCATACTTTAGACAATTCGTGCCGAAATTCTCCGAAACTTTAAAGCCTCTATTTTGTCTTACATCTAAAGACGATAATAGTTTTGATTGGAAAGAAAGTCATGAAGTAGTGAGAAAGGAGATAATCTTTGTACTGACCCGTAGCCCGGTATTAACCATTTTCGATCCACAATATCCGGTTGAGCTGCATACAGATGCTAGCTCAGTGGGTTATGGTGCAATACTTATGCACAAAATAAAAGATAGAAACCATGTTATCGAGTATTACAGTAAATGTACAACCCCAGCAGAGTCAAGGTATAACTCATATCTTTTGGAAACCTTGGCAGTATTTAACGCAGTAAAATATTATCAACATTATTTAAAAGGTATCAAATTTACAGTATATACTGACTGTAACTCTTTAAAGGCAAGTCAACAAAAGATTGAGTTAGATGACAAGGTATATCGATGGTGGTTGTACTTGCAATCTTTTGAATTCGATATTGTGTATAGAAAGGGAAAACGCATGGCGCATGTAGACTTCTTCTCAAGAAACCCAATAACAAAAAAGCTACAGTTTGCTGTCAAAGCTCCTGACAGCAGATTTAACTGGATTAAGTGACACCTGGCTTATAGCTGAACAGCAACGAGATCTCGAAATGACATCTTTAATCTCTAAACTAAAAAACAATGAATTAAACGAGAATGTTGCCAGTACGTATGAGTTAAGACTAGGCTTGCTGTATTTAACCACATTCATGTGGCTATAATGCACCTTGGTTGGGAAAAGACCCTCGATAAAGTGTACAGTTGTTACTGGTTTGAAGGTATGACGAAATACGTACGAAAGTTTGTTGATAATTGCATCACGTGCAAGCTATCGAGACCACAATCTGGGAAAATTCAACAAGAGATGCATCCGATTCCTAAAATCGAAATACCCTGGCATACGGTATATGTAGACATCACCGGTAAACTAAGTGGCAAGAACGACCAAAAAGAGTATGTTATAGTCTTTATAGATGCGTTTACAAAGTACGTTTATTTGCACCATACACTGAAGATAGATGCAGCTAATTGTATAGTATCTCTGAAGGTGGTTATTTCCTTGTTTGGTGTACCATCCCGTATCATAGCAGATCAGGGGCGATGCTTTGCAGGATCTGGGTTTAAGGAATTTTGCTCTGCACATAACATCGAGTTGCATTTAATTGCCACAGGAGCTAGTCGAGCAAATGGACAGGTCGAACGCGTAATGAGTACACTTAAAAGTTTACTAACAGCGGTAGAGACGGGCCAACGTTCGTGGCAAGAGGCATTAAAAGAGGTACAGTTAGCAATAAATTGCACAGTCAATCGGGTCACTAAGTTTAGTCCGTTACAGCTTTTAATTGGAAAAGATGTAAGACCATTAGGTATGCTTTCGAACATTGTTGATGAAAAATATGATAATCTACAAAATCTAAGAGCACATGCAAAAGAGAATATAGAAAATAATGCCTGTTATGATAAGAGCAGAAGCGATAAAGGCAAAGCAAACGTTGTAAAGCATAAAGTGAGTGATCATGTTCTGCTCAAGTGTGAAGAGAGAAATCAGACCAAACTAGATCCCAAATTTAAAGGCCCATTTGTCATAACAGAAGTACTTGAAGGAGACCGATATTGTTTGAAGTCATTAACAAGCAAGCGAACCTACAAGTATCCTCATGAGTGTTTAAGAGCGTTACCGGTCGAGACAGTTTCTGCGGAGATGGATGAGGATATGATGATTAGTAGCGTTGAAACAGACGCAATTGGTACCAGTGAAGGTACAGGTGTTGGCGTTGAAACAGACGCAATTAGTACCAGTGAAGGTACAGGTGTTGGCGTTGAAACAGACGCAAGAGACAGTGCCAGTGAAGGTACTAGCGTTGAAACAGGCGCATAAATGTGTAACGTCATGATCAAAAGGCCTCTTCGAGAAACACAGGTAGACTTGGTGCGCTATCTGGACATTCATCTGTATGATTTGGCTATCAAATAAGTTGCAAAGATTATTGATTTAAAGAAAGGCGAAAGAACACTTGAGCGGAGCATATCAACATGAATTGCGAAATTTATACACGAGGACGTGTAATTGTCAGAATTGGCCGTGTCGGAGCATTGCTATTGTTATTGTTATTGTTATTCGAATTTAAGTACAGCAACATGAATATTGTATGAGTCGAAATTAAAAGAAAGAAGAATAGAGAAAACAGAGTAACTGTCATTGTCGACTTGTATTTCTTATATCACTGAGAGTCGGTGAGAGGACTAACTGTTAATTCTCTCACTGAGTGAGACCCGTGCATAGAGTTGTTGGTGTGCGTGCAGTTCTTTGTCAGCTGATTCGTGTAAGGACACAAAGAAAGCGTTGCAAGAAGAAAAAGCGATTACGGCTGGTTTTCGTTGCGTTGCAAGAAGCAAAAGCGGTAACCGCTGGTTTTCGATGCGTTGCAAGAAGCAAAAGCGGTTACCGCTGGTTTTCGATATTATTCGTTGCGTTGCGAGGCAAAGGATTGATGTGGACAGACAGAAGTAAATGGTCTGAGCGAACGGACGTGATTGCGCACTGCGAAATTTAGAAAAGAGAAGCAAATGCCATTAACAAAGATGCCGAGACTCGCTGCTCAAAGTGTGAAGAATTCTGACCCTACGGCCGCTTCGACATATTTATGTTTGTGCCAAACTTACGTCAACATCCCACGCAGAAAGATCTATCGGTGTGTGTGTGCTCGTGTGTGTGGTCGCTAAACTGGGAGAAATAAATTAAGCTTTTGGCATACGTCTGAGAGCTGATTGATATGCTACGACATAACATACACAACAATCATATGGTTGTTATACATTAAGTTTCTTAAACAATTTTTTCTTTTCTTTTCTTGTTTTATCTCCTTGCCACTTAATTAGCACTTGCACAATTTTACAACTATTTAATTTTACAAAGGACTAACTAACTCACTAGAACAAATATACACTAATGGGGTATCGTTTACGTTGCACCCGATATGGTCGGTGTGCTGTTGAGGTTATGGTTTTAAACCAAGACCAAGCAAGAAGGGTCACAGAGCCTAAAATTTGGCCACGCACACCGAGATTTTCCACGTCTGCTTAATTCGGTGTTATTGAGGTGGGAGATCGATTCCGGGTTGATTCCTTTGTTACCGGCAGTCTTCCACCACAACTCCCGCTGCCGAGAGCTCGCTCGCTTGCAAAGCCACACTGTCACTGACCGGACAGAAACTCAATTGTGCGAATGTGGGTGTGTGCACCAGCTCTTTGTTGTTGCCCGTTTTGTTTATGACGAAGGCGGGAAGACTTGCTAACCACGCCTAGTAGCTGTTTGGGTGCATGACTCGGATGGGAATTAAAGTTGCAATTTCTGTTTTTTTTTTTTTTAAATTTATACGTAGGGCTGTCTAACGAAACGAAAACCGAGAAAAACATTTCAGACAAATACTGCCAAGGCACTAGTGAAGCAGAAGATATTAACCCTTTTTTCTTTTGTTTTAACTGAATTGGCACTATGGAAAAGAAATGGTCTCTCTCCTCCACCAAGTGTACGCGGTTCAAAAATATAGTGGGGGTTAAGTGCACTAGTACGATAGAATTTATGTCGTTAAAATGACGACAAATTATAAAGTTTTATTATTACTTACAACAGTGATATTGCAACAATCGTAATAAATTTATCTACTTTATTTTATATTTTCACTATGGCACTATATAAATTTATTTTTCACTGGCTTGGCTTATCTCTTTGAAATCCACGAGAGGAAAGAATTTGTCATTACCCACACTTTACTATTGAGGCCTAGTTTTTCGGATATCTCTATTTCCTTATTCTAGGTAGTTCTCAAAGCTGACTGCGCAGCCGCCTTGTTCGCCAAGTAAGCTTCTGGGAACTCACCGCTAGGTGGCGCGGCCGAGCCATAGTCATTGCATGCAGATATATTTACATGGACCAACAATATTCTACATTTTGGAATATTCTGCAATCTACTTTTAGGTACCGGGAAAAAATATTTTTTTTTTGTATGGCACTTTAATACTGTATAGCGGCATATTACAAATTCCTCCCTACCAAAATCACACTTAGCCGTTAAAACGGCAAAGTGGGATACCCGCTTGAATACACTACACCAAAAATTCTACTGCTTTATGTCCTTTGCGTGGAACTTTCCTACTAATCTTCCTTGTAAGTCCTCCAACTCATAATACCTGCCAAGTACCTTACTTATTCTGGCTTTCACAAAAGTTGGGGCTAGTTTTGAGCTGAATCCTTGTACAAAGTTACACTGCTGAAAATTTCGGCATTTGAGTGAAAACCTGAACGAAGGGCACATGCTATTCTACTAAGATCTTCATCCCAATCGCTCTGGTCCGACTTGATATATGCCTAAATGGCAGCAAGTACGGATCGGCTTACTCGCTCCGCTACATAGCCGTATAGTTATGTTGAACTTCATACTCTTGAAGCAATTCATTGAAGGCATGTGATTTAAATTGCACTCCGTTATCCGAAACAACAATTTCAGGTACGCCAAAACAATGGAAAATTGTCTCTTCTAGGAAACCAACTACGGCGTCGGCAGTGCATTTTTTTACGGCCTTCAAAAATGGGTACTTCGTCAAATGGTCAACAACCACAAATATCCCAATATTCCCTGAACGACTGCGTGGATAGGGGCCTAGAAAGTCTACATACAACTTTTGAAATATTCGTTGGGTATCGGTTAAATGAATTAGAGGTGGTCGTAAAGGCTGATTCGGGTGCTTGGTGCTCTTGCAACTGACGCAGCTATTAATAAAGGATTTTACGTCTAAATTTGGCCAATAGTAGTAACGACGAATTCTTTCTAAAGTTTTGGTTATGCCATTGTGTGCAGCTAAAGGTTGTTCGTGAAAATGTTTTAAAAGGTCAGTCACGAGATCTTTCGGAATCCACAGATTCCAACACAAGTCATCGGCTATCTGTTCGCCAGTTGCGTGTTCTGTTCTGCGATAAATGATATCGTCAACAACTTTGAGATCTGGCAAATGAGACTGATTACTCAGCACTTTCTTTCTTAATTCCGCATACTCCATAGAATTAAAATGTATAGATTTTAAGTCAATGAATTTATCTACACTAAGTGAAGATAAGTCCTGCGTATGTATGCGAGAGAGTGCATCCGGGACAATGTTTTGACTACCTTTTCTATGATGGATTTTGAACGAAAATTCTTGTAGTTTAAGAGCCCACCTTGCTAATCTCGAGCACAAATCAGATTGAGACATGAGCCATTTTAACGACGTATAATCAGTATGTATGTCGAATTCATATCATTCAACATATGCACGAAATTTCTTCACGCACATAACAGCTGCCAAGCATTATATTTATGTCATCGAATAATTGCGTTGGCATTTATTCATTTTTCGTGACATGAACGCAATTGGGACATCATTACCATCCGAATCCTTTTGCATAAGCCCACCACCGGTATGACTTGCATCCCAGTTTATCTCAAATGGCAATGAAAAGTCAGGGCTATGCAAAACTGGAGCTTTACACATTACCTCCTTTAACGTCTCAAATGCTTTCTGCGCTTCATCTGACCATACGAACTTGTTTCGCTGTTTGAGTGTATCCGATATAGGTGCAGCAATGCTGGCATAGTTTTGAAGAAATTTGTGATACCAGCCTGTTGTTCCTTAAAATCGCCGCACCTGCTTGACTGACTTGGGTACAGGAAAATCTTTATTTGGATGGTACCATGCCCTATTACTTGACCGAGATACTTAACTTCTTGTAAACAAAACTTGCTCTTTTCTATATTGATAGTTAGACCTGCTAGTAATAGTCGATTTGCCAATTGTTTCAGCACTGTTATGTGCCTATCGAATGAATCCAAGATTACTAATAGATCATCCAAGTAAATAAAGATCTCGTTACGCAGTTCAGGGGGAATGACTTTATCCATTAGTCTCGACATGGTTTGGGGGCATTGGAAAATCCAAACGGCATGACCGTGAATTAATATAATGGCCTCCCAGGAACCGTGAAAGCGGTTTTTTCTCGTGCTCTCGCTGTCAAGGGAATCTGGCAGTAGTGAGCCATTTTGTCTCGCCTAAGCCCTTCTTTGCAAATGAGTGGAACTTCTGAATAGTAGCTAGTAATTCGGACTACTGTTCTTCTGATAACGGTAGCTGGAGAGGGTCAGTAAGCTTTAAACACGCGACACTTTTTGTATGCTTTTGGGGCATCAGAAACATTGGTAGTAAATTGAACGCTCTACAAAAATCGATGCCCAAATAAATCTCCTGCGAAAGTGACGGCACAATATACAGACAAAGTGGCTGTTTTTGGCCATGAAATCCGATGGATGTGTCAAGCTTACCAACTATTTCTTGCTTTTGGCCGTCGGCAGTGCACACAGTTGATGGTTTGTACGGTGACTTCGCTGACATGTCGTCGCATCACAGCACGCTGATGTGTTGGAGTTGGTTGCGAAATATTTTTCATAAATCGCTCCCGTGTGCGTACTATGTGCCGCAACTGGACAATATTCTGGATAGATACATGTAATATCTCGTGCTGAATATCCGGTAGCAAATTGGCTCGTAGCACCTCTAGTATCGCCTGGTCATTCATGGGTTGAATCAACCTATCTGCGAATGCTACTATCGCCTCATAAAAATGGTCAAATAATTCATTTGGCTTTTGTTTCCTTTGTGCAATAGCTGTTCGTATCTCCAGGTCTGTTCTGCCATCTTTAAATTGAGCTTTTGCAGCTGCACACAACTCTGGCCAACGTACTACTGTCACACTCTTGTGGTATCGCCAATTCCATTCACTAGCACTTCCCTCAAACAAATTACATGCATAACAAGATAGCAACTCAAAATTGCCATCTAACGTCTGTCTTGTAAGTGCTTCCACCCGGTATACGAATTCATCAATCGACATAGACGAGTGACCTGCGTAACGCAGCTTCCAATTAGCGATAATTTGGCTAACTCTATCTGGACGCAAGCTATAATTTTGCTGCGATCCAAAGGGAGATAACCCTTCCATTGGAGGCGCACTTTGATTGGGTACAGCTCTAGGACCCTGCGGATTTGTTACCCCAAACAACTGCTCAAACGTCTGATGAGGCGGATTAGGTAGAGATGGTCTGGGAAATGTCCGCGCTACTTCCGAATTGACAATTGTAGATTACAAAGCAATTCGCTGAAAACCACTTTCCATTACCTGAGACAAAATGTGTGTTTCCTGAGATAAGGCAGCGGACATTGCATTCACAATTGCTTGTTGCAAGGTGGCTGTTATTAAATCTAGTGGCACTGTCGACTGAATTTCTTGTTGCTCTACTCTAGAAGGCTGAGGCTGAGGTTCCAATAACCCTTCCAACGACTGAGGATCTGTCTGATCCGGTATCAGATGCGCACTCGCCATGCTAGATTGATTACTTCTAGCTTGGGCGCTTGTACTTGGTCTCGGATTGTCTGCAGCTCTTCTTGCCTGCGACCTAGTTTCGGGTCCCTGATTAGGCATTGAAGTCTGGTTAGAATTTGCATCAGATCCCAATTCTTCGGCAAAATTCAAGACAGATTTACTGAGAGAAGTACGACAGACTGGACACAGATTCTGGTGCTCTGTTCGTGTATTAAAACACGCGTGATGAAAATAGTGAAAATTTGTGCAAACACAGCAAATAGTTTCGGTGATATTCCTAAGAACTCAATTGTTTGGACTATGTTGAACGACCATTTTTTTATAGGTTACTAAACAAAATTCGACTTACCTGCTATTAATGAAGAGATAAATAATATAACTAACAATACTTGTACCTATGTATACGACAAATAAAGGGGAACGAGAGTACGGCAAAAACAATAATTCATAAGTGTTTTTGGAAACCATGCAAAATCTAATAGAGAATAAATTAGTCAGCTAATTTTATGTGGAGCCAAAAAAAACTCACAAGCAAAAGTAATAAAGAAGGTAATTAGTGCGCTTCCTTATCGCGCGGCGTGTAGTGGCTTTAAGCCACAAACAACGTTCCAGCAACTACCTAAAAACAGTGCTAATTCTTAGGGAAATTTACGTTGAACAATCGAATCTACTAAACAACACTTTAAACAGCTACTAGTCCTGACTATAGCATAGCATAATAGCGCATGCCAACTATGCCTAGTCGGTAGCAGACTATCGTACTAGTTGTGGAACGATGAATGTCATTATTATTTGGAGATAGACTATCAGATGAATTAAGCCTTGCTATGCTAACATGCGTCACCACGGAACTTTGCAGTGATAACATATTCAAGCAATATCTTTGAAAGCGCACCACTTTTCTCTTTGAAATCCACGAGAGGAAAGAATTTGTCATTACCCTCACTTTACTATTGAGGCCTAGTTTCCGGATATCTCTATTTCCTTATTCTAGGCAGTTGTCAAAGTAAGGGATAAACAGCTGACTGCGCAGCCGCCTAGTTCGCTAAGTAAGGTTCTGGAAACTCACCGCTAGGTGACGCTACCGATGCATAGTCATTGCATGCAGATATATTTACTTGGAGAAACAAAATTCTACATTCTGGAATACTCTACAGTCTACTTTTAGGTAGCGGGAAAAAATATTTTTTTTATGGCACTTTAATATTGTTAAGCGGCATATTACACTGCAGGGTCATCATATATTTTAATGCCTCATTACTACTGTCACTCAGGAGATAAATATTTTTGTACTCGCAATTAAGACACATGTTTAACTCTTTATAGTTTTCAGTCAATGTCTCACCGGCACCAAAAATTAATGCTATATTCCGCGATAGACAATGCACTTCTGAACGCATGAGTTAGCTAGAAGCTCCAATATATATTAATAATAGATTATATCCTAAGGTTATTTGTATGTTAGCCACCTACTGACAGGGCAATTAAATATCGGTTCCCAATTGCAAATACAAAAGATAATGCAAATTATTGATATATATTAATATTTGACTTAATATCCCTGTATTATAGTGGCATGGTCCTTGCATGTGATTTCAGTATAAATAGACTAGTATTTTACAAATTTTTTGTAAAAATGCTACTAGCAAATATTTTGCCTTATATAGCTTCATGAGCAGATAAAATTTTCAAACAACCAGGAATCAAGCAAAAAATCTTTCGATACCTAACGCAACATTATAATCAATGCACAATTAATTGCGAGCCAAATGAAGAAATAAAACCACGTTAATTCTTATAAAAAGTACGAGTTGTGTTACTACGATGTAAAAATAACTAAGGACATTGGAAAAAACGTACAAAAACT
This sequence comes from Drosophila montana, assembly GCF_035044405.1. Taxonomy (NCBI): domain Eukaryota; kingdom Metazoa; phylum Arthropoda; class Insecta; order Diptera; family Drosophilidae; genus Drosophila; species Drosophila montana. Next base: position 132,021 of record NW_026996785.1, read on the forward strand.
ACGATTCGCACCCTGCTTGATTTCAGCAAAGCATTTAAAACTGCAAAAACTTCAGCATACTAAGTACAAAACTGAAGGAAATTTTCTTTTCTTTTCTAACTAAGCTGCTAAACTGTTTCAATAATATCTTAATGGTAGGTGTCAAACTGAGATAACTGTTAATATGAAATCAGAGTTCTTGTCATTAAAGCGAGGTGTTCTCCCAGGTTTAGTCCTTGGCTCCTTATTGTTTTCAAACTACGTAACGGATCTACCCAATTTTATGACGAATTGTCCACATGTATGCTAATGATGTGCAAAAAAAAAAACAGTAAGAGGTTCTAGTCGGGAGCTCCCGACTATGGGATACCCTGAACGCGCTACGCGCTCGTTTGCTTTAGTAGTAATAAAGGCAAAGTAATAAAAAAAAAAAAAATTACCTTGGCACGGTTCGAACTCGCAACTGACCGCATTACTTGATGCCGCCTCTACTCAACAGCCACACCAACAATTGAGTCTCGGTGAGAAAAAAAAACCAATTTAAATAGCAGCCCAGAAAACAATACAACCGCAATTACCATGCTGTTGATACAATTCAATAATGACGCGTATGAATTTGTGTGTCCATGTATATAGAAATTGTTGCAAATTTTTCAGCTGCCGCGAGGCTATCCAAAACACATCAGTAGAGCTTATTGTGCTATAGAATATTAGTATATTCTATAAAAAGACAATTGATTTAAAATGTAGTTTAAGTTGGTGGGTCGTTCAAATGGATTTGATTTATTGCTAAAACCCAACCCATTTTTTATGGGTTCTGGGTATAAAAAAAATATATCCCTCAATAGGACTCGAACATGCGACGGCCCGCACTTATTGCCACCACTCCTACTCAACAGCCACACCAAGAATTGAGTCTCAGTAAAAAAAAAGCAAAAAAATACAATCTCAATTGCACAAAGACCACCAGATCGAGACCGATTATTCCGTCGTATGTCGACGAGACCGATTATTCCGTCGTATGTCGAAACACTATTTTACAGAAAAAATGGTGTTGTTGCCCCAAACATGGGTAACAAACAAACACTTCTCTTTAATGCCGTTAGAGCCGTGTATGGAATGCACTGTGAACAGTTTGGCGAAAACTTCATCGTTACCCATGATACTTTTTTTTGTTCAAAGTGGAGTCGTATGACATGTTGACTTTGTTTGTCAACAAGGTAAGTTCGTCGTTATATTGAAGAAGGGTTAGGTTCCCTTGTCTCAGCGTACCGAGTTCTTGCTCGATGAATTATCGCTTATCGCTGTACGTGAAATCTAATCTGTTTAGAATAACGTCGAAATTCAAAGCTATATTAAAGGAAGCAAGTACCGCGTCTGCGGGGCCTCTGATTTTGTTTATTGTAAACCTACAAGGTTTAATATTAAGGGCCTAAACGGGCGATGGCTTGTATGTTTGTGTGTTGAAGCCTCAAGAAAAATTATGCCTTAGTAAAGGAAATGACGAACTGTTAAAATGGCACGAGCGCTATGGCCATTTAAATATGAGCAGTTTGTATAAACTTAAGAGCAAATATTGAAGTTAATTGTATGTCATTATTAAAAAATAAATGTTATTACATAAGCCCTTTGAGAAATCTGCGCATAGAGCCAAAGATGTGCTAGAAATTGTTCATTGTGATGTGCGATGAATAAAGCGTCGATAGGCGGCAGCAAGTATTTCCTTACAATGATCGATGATCGGAGCCGATGTGCTCATATTTATTTTTAAAACATAAATCAAAAGACATAGAGGTATTTGTAAAGCATTTGACTTTAGTTGATCGGCAGACAGGTATGAAGTTAAAGACAATAGGAAGGGATAATGGCACTGAATATTCCAATAAGGAATTTGACCTATATTTAAAGAGAATGGGTTTACAGCAGCAATTTACCACAGCATATACTCCCCAACAGAATGTAGTCGCCGAAAAGATCAATAGAACCACTTACCAAAGAACATAAATAAGGGACATGCCGTGTAACCAAAGTGGACACAAAAAAAATCGGTGCATCTGGTCCAACGAGCGAGTAAGATATACATACACATGATGTCTTTTGATCGCTTACACTACAGTAAACTGATTTGACTTACTCTCTTCCATATGATTTGTGCGATAGAACGGCATCGCTGTTTATTTTTATCTCGCTCGCACTTACTCTCAGTGCTCTCAATGCTCTCTTTATGTCTAGGTACCGTTTAGATGTTTGTGTGTGTATGTGTCCACACAAGCAAAAATGCCCACAATTTCAATTTTTCTCAAATATCTTCCCTTTTGAATGGACGAGTAATGTGAAATAATGAAAGAGTTTGCCACGTCGATGCGAAATGCTTGCATTTTAGCTCGTTATTGTTGGAAAGAGTACCAGTTAATTCCAAAGTTTATTAAACGATGAAAAAAATATAATTTTTAGGGAAGCAAGACTTCCTTTATTTGATGGTAATTTGCAACTAAATAAACTTAAATCAATTCTAGCCCTAGTAACCTGTGGCTTAGCGGCAGCGGCGTTGGCAGCGGCGTCGCTGCTGATGTTGTTGGCCCGTTGGGCAATTCTTCTTGGAATTTTCGGCGGTTGCCAATCGGCGCGTGGAGGAAATGGCACAGACACCAAGTCAGCATTTTGCTGCACTTCTTATGAGGTGTTGCAATGCTTCTTATTGGGACTGTATGAATTTATTTGTTGTTAACTCTTCCCTCTTTGATTTAAGCTTGTCCTCAAGCGATCATCAGAAGAAAGGTATGTTGTTGAACCTGAGGTTATTGGCATCTGTATTTTGTATTTGGATATGTGCTGGTTCTTTTTTGGTTCTCTCTTGTTCTTTGTTCAGTTGCAGTATTATATATATTTCTTATTTTTCTTCATTACGTGTAATACACAGGTAAGAAGGATGGCAACTGTAAACAGAGTTATGAAACCGACTCTATTTGCTATAGAGTGCGTCTGAAGTTTTTGCATGTTTTTTATGTTATTGATGTGCAATTCTTTTAATGCTTCCAGAGAAAGAATCTTAATTCTTTCGTTTTCTATTGGGGTTATTTGTATTGTGGGATTTCTTGGGGTCATGACGGTGACCTCTAGGTTGCTGAACTCTTGTTTGTTGATGAATCAGGTTTCGTTCCAGAAGTTAATCATGTAGGTGCTTCTCGATCTCCGGGATATGATCTGCATTGCTAAAGCCACAGAGCGCTTGCTCTCCACTAACTAACTTAGGTATACAATTATTAGTGTTCAAGTTTACAATATTTGATTTGTTACAAATTTTAATATTATTGTATCTTTTACTATTGTTGTTTATACCATAGACTGTTTTATTACAATGAAACAGTTCGTTAAATTCTAAATTTACTATATTGTTGTTTTTCACTACTGGCTTTATTATAGTATTTTTGCATTCTATTTCTTCTAAATTTGGAATTTTTACAATATAAAACAGAGTGGTTCCATTATGCAAAATGGATACATCTGCGAATTCTAGCATTTCTTCAATATTTAAAGGTGGCATGTTACTTTTTATTAAAATTATCGTTTACTATCTCTATTTCTTTTTCGCCAAGTAGGAATCTGTAATTTTTATGTATTTTTTATATTGCTTTTATGTATTATTTTGTCAGTTGTTGTTAGTACGGTTGTGTTTCTATTTTCTTTGACTATTTCCTTTTTGTATCTGGGTGACAGTTTGGTACCTAATCTGGTATTGACTTTAACGAATATTTCTTGACCTGGTATATAAGTTCGTATGTCGTTACGTTTTTTGTTATGATTCTGCATGTCGGTCGATTGTTTCTGTTTGAGTCTGTCAATGTTCTCCTTCCTAGCTTTTTCGTATTGGTCTGGGTCTGTAGTCACGTTTCTGCCGAAGAATATGTCTAATGGTCTCTTGTTGGTTGTCGAGTGTATAGTGTAGTTGTAGTCGTATATTGATTTGTTAAGTAGTTCTTCGAATGTTCTGTGTTCTGTGTTCCTGTTTTCTTTTGTTGCATCTCATAATATCTGATAGTGTTGAATGAAATCTCTCTACCTGACCATTCACTGCGCTTTTGTAGGGTGGTGTTTTATAAACTTCTATATTTAATTGGTCCTGCATCATAAAAGTGATTGAGGCTGAATTAAGGGATTTTTCGTTATCTATTACAACGGCTTTAGGTACGCCAAAATAAAAAAGGATTTCATGAAGTGGTTTTTTAATGTCTTCTATTGCCCTAGATTTGATTATTCGTCCCTGAGCTAATTTCGAAAATTTGTCTACTGCCGTTAGTACTAAGTTTTTTTCTGTCGTGTATATGTCGATGTGGATTGTATGTCCTGGGTATTCGGGGATTGGTATTTCTTTGAGTTTTGGGTTAGTGGGATGCCTATCGTATTTTTCTTCTTTACAAACCTGACACTGTTTGACTAATTCTGTTATTCGTTGCTTCATTTTTTGGAAATAGAATCTTTCGGACAATTGCATTTTGTTTTCTAGCGCGTTGCGGTGGGCTCTGTTGTGTGTAACCAATATCTTCTCATCTTGTTCTGTTTCATTTGTTAAATCTTTTACTTGAGACTGTGTGAATCTAATCTTGAAGTTACTAAAATGTTGGGGATATATCTGCTGAATTTGGTTCATTATTTCTTCTAGGTTATTATTCCGTTGATTACGGATGGGTTTAGATGAGCTTTCAGTATTTGCGTAAGGTCGTGTTCTGAGAAATTTGATCGAGTAATCGTATGCCTGTGGAATGTTGGGAATGGGATATGGAATTCGTAATTTGTTTCGTTGGCTCTACTGAGAAATATCTGGTTTTTGAATACGTTAATTGGAGCTTCTATGCTCGGAATTAAGTTGTGGCTTGAACTGTCTGCACTGTGCTGGGTGGAGGCTACTGATCCAATATTATTGATCACAGGGATACGTGATAGCGCATCGGCTACAATGTTATCCCTACCTGGCTTATAGAGGAGTTCGTAATCGAACTCTTCTAGGTAAGCTTTCCACCTCTTTATCCTAGCGTTGCCGTTCCAACTGCTAAGAGAGTGGGTTAAGGGTTGATGATCGGTGTATATTTTTACACTCGCTTTACCGTAGAGGTAATTCTTGAGGGCTTTTAAGGCCCAAATTATTGCCAACATTTCCCTTTCATTGGTGGCGTAGTTCTCCTCTGTTTTAGAGAGAGTTCTAGAGAGGAAACAAATGGGTCGCTTGTTCTGGGATAGGACAGCCCCAATAGCAAAGTTGGATGCATCTGTTGTCAGATGAAATTCTTTGCTGAAGTCCGGGTAATGAAGTATTACCTCATTCGAAACTAGGGAATTTTTTATTTTATTGAATGCTTCGATCGCTTCTTCGTTGAGATTAATCAGCTTTTTAGCTGATTGATTTTTGGACACCCGTCCATCTTCCCCTCTTAAAAGAGAGGTAAGGGGCTTTGCCAGCTTAGCGAAGTCTTTTATAAACCTCCTATAATAGCTGGCGAGGCCAATAAACGATCTTAAATGTTTGAGTGTTTTTGCTTGCTGTCTCAATTTTGCTTGGATTAGTTTCTATACCCTTGTCTGAGATGACAAATCCCAGGAATTCTACTCTGCTTTTAAAGAACTCGCATTTGTCCAACTGACATTTCATGTTGGCTTCTTGTAGAGTTCTGAATATGGCGGCAAGGTGCTGCGCATGCGATTCATCATCTTTGCTAAAGATAATGATATCGTCAATATAAATGAAGCATATTTTTCCAATATGCTCACGAAGAATGTCGTCAAGAGCTCTCTGGAAAATTGAGGGCGCATTCTTGAGACCGAATGGGAGTCGTGTAAACTCGTATTTTCCGTTGTTAACGGAGAAGGCAGTTTTTTCTATGTCTGACTCCTTAAGGGGTATTTGATGAAAGCCACTTTTCAAATCTAAGACAGAGAAAACTTTGTTATTGCCTAGCTGTGCTAGTACCTCGTTGATTTCGGGTATAGGGTATTTGTCAGCGGTAGTTTCTTTATTTAGTTTCCTGTAGTCTATAACCATGCGATATTTCTTTTGCCCGGAGGCATCTAATTTTTTCGGAACAATCCACACAGGTGAATTGTATGGGGATCGGGAGGGTCGGATGATTCCGTCCTCTAAAAGTTCTTTGATTTGGTTGTGTACTTCGTCTTTTAAAGACATTGGAAATTGATAAAATTTCGAATATATGGGGGAGTCGGTTTTTGTTCGAATCTCTGCTCTGACGTTGGTTGTGTATGTCAGTTTTTCGTCCGGATTGGCGAATAGGTGTGGGTGCATTTTAACTAGTTGATTAAGGCTATTTTTTTGTTCGTTTGTCATATGTTCTGTCCGTGGAATTACCGTGTTGACCGCCTCTATTTTTTTCTGTTTAATTGGTATGCAAATATTGTTCCTGATTATTAGTAGATTCTTGCTGCTTTGTATCACAGCATCTAGTTCCTTTAGGCCATCGTTACCTAATATAGCGTCGAATGATTTTAGGGTTGGTAAGAGAAAGAATTTTATTTTTATATCGTTTCTATTGAAAAGATTAGCGAACTTGTGGTGTGTAATTTTAATGCTTCCGCCGACTGTGACGGCTTCAAAGGGTTTTTCGTTTGCAATAGGTTCGGACACAAATTTCGGTTGGACGTAATTTCGGTTTGATCCTGTATCTATTAGTATTTTGAGTAATTTTCCGCTCCCCATCTTACATTCTATGTAAGGAAGAGAGGAGCTCTTTATCCTAAAAAATTAATGTCTGAGTGTTCGTATTGGGTATTTTGTCCGTCATCTGCTTCTTCAATTTGTTGGGCGTATTCGTTTAATGGCTGCTCGTATTCAGTCTGCTGTTCGTAGTTTAGCATTGATTGTACGTATTCCTCCATGGTCACATAGTTGTCAGTGTTTTCTGTCTCGGTCTGTTCTTCTCCTGTTTGTATGTTGAAATTTCTTTGATTCTTGTCCGTGGCGTTTGTTGGTGGTGGAGGTCTTTTCCCTAATTCAAAATTGGGTCTGTTCATGTAATTTATCATCCTCGTGCGGATGCTTTGGTCCACGTCCATTGGCTCAGGACGTGGTTGGGGTTTTGGTGCAGAAGGTCTATTGGGAACGTATACCTGTTGTGGTTGTGTCTGGTAGGTTCGTTGGTTGGGGTATTGTGGAATCGGTCCATTATTGTTGTAAGTCGGTGGTCCATGGTTTGTATTGGTTGGCCAAGGTGTATGGATCGGGAGTTGGGGCCTGAAGCTAATGGGTGGTGGCCTAAAAGTTTGGGCGAAAGAAGGCTGAGCTGTTCGGGGTGGCAGTGTAGGTGGTGGTATATTTCTATTTGGGTTTCTGGCATATGTCTGTTGATTTCTATTCAAAGCCATGTTAGTGCGATAGCTTTGATTTTACTTATTTTGTATATTTTATGATATTTTCGAAATATATTTAAGTCTAGTGTTAAGTTTTTACTCTATATTTTGATTGAATTTTTGATCGTTTTTGTTTTCTTTTTAAAACCAGTGGCTGGTTTCTTCCTTTTACTTTGGAGGGTCCCTTGGGAGTCGCAAAGTTGGAAATAATTTATACTACGTTCGTAGTCTTTATATTTGTTTATCGTTTTACACTTCTTTATCTTGCTTATTGTTCTACAATATTTGGTATTTTTTATTCTTATAATTCTATTTCACTTTTGTGTTAATTGTTCGTTGGTTTTCTTTTTCGTGTTTCACTTAATTTCTAACTTACAGTACTATTCCTGATGTGGCAACCTCCCCTGCCGGTCCGGATTTCATCCTTTTTGAAGCCTTTGGGTATCTACTGGGGATCCTGCGACCAGTCTTCGTTGAGAGTATCCTGCGGGCGGGCCTTACAAGATGCGTTGTCCACCGATGGGCCAAATTGAACAATTAAGTTCCAATTGCCTTTCGCGAATTTCACCAACCGTTGAATTTAATCACCGCGAGTTGCACTAACGCGTACGTAGAAGCGTTTTGTTCTTTTGTAACACGAGCCGGTCCCTGCTCGGGCGCCAGTTAATTCCAAAGTTTATTAAACGATGAAAAAAATATAATTTTTAGGGAAGCAAGACTTCCTTTATTTGATGGTAATTTGCAACTAAAGAAACTTAAATCAATTCTAGCCCTAGTAACCTGTGGCTTAGCGGCAGCGGCGTTGGCAGCGGCGTCGCTGCTGATGTTGTTGGCCCGTTGGGCAATTCTTCTTGGAATTTTCGGCGGTTGCCAATCGGCGCGTGGAGGAAATGGCACAGACACCAAGTCAGCATTTTGCTGCACTTCTTATGAGGTGTTGCAATGCTTCTTATTGGGACTGTATGAATTTATTTGTTGTTAACTTACCTAAGCGTTGGCATGTGTGCAAATTAACCGATTAGTGGCTACTAATTGGAAAAAATATTTTTTTACGTGGGAGGCTGAAGGCTTCCGATTTATTTGAATCCAAGATTAGAACTAAAGTACAATTGTGAACTTATGCTGCAAGTCAGCTATGGTTATGATAAAGCTTATTCTCTTAAAGCTCAAAAGCTCGCGGTAATCTTATTCTGCGAATCAGCTGTGTTTATGCTAAAGCTTCTTTCCTTAAAGTTTAAAAGCTCGCGGGGGCGGCTTGCGTAAGCTAGACGCTTTGAGTCATGTTTACGTTAGCAATTGCGCTCTAGAGACTGGGTCTTTAGTTTACGTTATGAATTGCGCATGAGAATATGAATCTTTAGTTTACGTTATGAATTGCGCATGAGAATATGAATCTTTATGTTAAGTGGTTGCGCTGTTATGTTTATGTTAGAGCCGGGAATCTGGATATTTATGTTAGCAGAGCCGCAGCTGCGCGTTAAGTGGACGTAGTGATTGAAACGGGTCTAATAAGTCTGAAAGGGCTAAGTAATTGGGATAGCGACTTATAGTGAAATGTTGTTTATGATTGCAATAAGAATTGCCTTGCGGGCTGGGTGATAACTACTCCCTTTCTTAAAAAGAATCGTCCCCGATTCTTAATGATTTCTTTTTAAAGATTCAATTTGTTCGTTTAATTGGTTTAATATGTCAAGCTCTGTTTCTGTAGTTTGGGTGTTATGGTACTTTTGATTACTTGACGATTTCAATTTCAGTATTTTGAGGGGATTTAAATTTATTAAAGGGCAGCGTTTAAGAAGCTTTACCATAGTAAAAATAAAAATTAGTATAAATAATAAAAAGGTTATTTTTGAATGATTACTTTCTAATTTTATAACAATTTTTGATAATATGTTTGTATTTTCTAATTGAAGTTCAGTATTATTAGTAACTTGATATTCACTAACTAAGTAGTTTGTGAATTTATTGTGTTTTACATAATTAGGAATTTTTTCTTTTACATTGGTGTAGGTAACATTGTTTATGGTTACTATGGTTTTAAATGTAACAAGGTAAATGCCTGTAAGCCAGGTTTCGTTAATACAGTTTGTGCCTGATACTAAAATAGCGCCGTCTGTTATAAATTCTATTGGTTTATTTTTTTCGGATAATTTTATACAACTTGTAAATTTTTTATTAAGGAGATTTACAAAACAGTTTGGTTCAAAATTAATGTGGGCAAAACTATTATAAATTTCTCTTTTAAAGTTATCAATGAGGTAAAAAGTGTTATTACATTTAGCAATTTTGGCGTTAACGAAAAATTTTCCATCTGTTTGGGATATGGCTTTAGCGTGGTATAACTTACAATTGTAATTAATTGTAGGGTATTTTATAAAAACTATGATTAAACCTTGGTATGAAACCATCGAAAAAGAGGAAATGTCTAAAAGATCGATTAGAGTGATATTGAGTGTTTCGTAATTAAATATATTTATCATGTCTTGTTTATTTAAGATTTTTGGATTCAATATTCTGGCTTTGGAAAATGTGATAGTATCCAGCAGATTTTGTAGGTCAAGTGATAACAGCTTAAGTCGATATTTTTTCATAAATAATTCCTGATTAAATTTAATATCTCTTAAAAGATTTGTGATTTTAGTGACTTCTTTGAAAATTGCAGAATTGATTTGATTTTGCTTATTATTGTTTTGAACAAGTTCATTGATTTTAGTTTGAATAGTTATCATGTCATCATGGTCTGGTGTTCCTGTGATCCATTTAAAAATTGTACCTAGTTCATTGATACTACGTTTAGCAATTTTGTGAGGTGTTAGTTCAGAAAGGAGTGTTTTGATTAAATTCAATTCCAAGGTTACTTCCAAATCAATTATATTGTTTTTGTTTTTAAAAAAATTTAATTCCTTTTCAAAAATATCGTTATAAAAACTTAGATTAGTAACGTGAAAAACTTCTCCGTATGCTTCGTATAAAAAAAGATTATCTGTATCCTCAAGTAGGACATAGTCATCATTTGAATAATTAATAATGTCTGCACCGCAAAACGGCAGTAAAACAGATAAGATACATAAAATGTGCATTCTAAAAATACATTAAAAAAACATAAAATAGGTTAGAATTTGATATTGTCTTTGTGATATTGACTTTGTTTATTTTGACTTTATTTTCTAAGTCTTCTTTAACTACCTGTTTTTTAAATCTAGGTTGTAGTTTGTTTCGTTCGCCATGTTTTTTTTTCATAAATTATTTCACCTACTTGGTAATTTTTTGGTGACCTCTTTTTGTTATGGTACTCTAACATTTTGGCTTGGGCTGATTTTAATTTTTCTGACAATTTTGGGTGTTCTATTTTGTTAAATAATATGTCACATGGTTTTTGTTGAGTTGTCGATTGAATTGTGTTGTTATACTCTTTAACTGCTCGGTATACGACTTCGGAATGATCCATTATATTGTATTCTTCTTGAATACAACGAGAAATTTCGATAATTGTTGCTTAAACTGTGTCTGGGGTCTGCATGATAAATCGCTATGCCTGAACGCGACATTGACGATTTGAATTGTGTCGAGGAAAACGTAGGTTCGTTGTCCATCATTATGGATTTAGCGAAAGGAAAAGTTTGGATAAGTTCCAACACTTTGTTTGCCATATCTGATTTGTCATTGATTTCCTTAATCACTAAAAATTTAGAATATGCGTCTAGGCATGTCAAGAATGTTAATTTTTGAGCATAAAAAATGTCAATATGTAATTGTTCACCTTCTCTCTCCGGAATAGGGGCTTTAGAAATAGGAATTTGCTTAGGGTTTCTGTTATATTTATTTTTATTACAAATTTCGCAGTAGCGTATGTGTTGCTTAAGGGTTTTATATAGTGTTGGCCAATAATAGCTTAAGATTTTCGTCCAAACCTCTATGAGCACGAGCATGTGTTTCTTCTATTATAATTTCTTGGTCATTTTTGTTTTCGATGTCTAGGACAAACTTTTTAGTAAATAAAAATTTGTTGTTAAAAGTGTTTTTTAATAAGTTTTGGATTTCGTATAAATCTTCGAGACTGCAATGAATTCCTGTAGTCAGGTATGGTTGAAGAAATTCTTTAAGTATGATTATTAAATTGTGTACTGTGTCGTATTCTATAATATGTCTTGTTTTGTTGAAAACTTCATATTTTTCATGAATTGTTATGTTGTTTTTAGAAACAAGTAATTGTTGTTTAAATTGGTTCAATGGTTTGTGTGTTTCTTCAATTACGTTTTTATAACTACTGTCGGCTGAATGGATAGTTTCATTATCGGACGACGGTTCTTCTTCGGACACGAGATTACTTTCATTGGAAATATGATTGATCATTACCCTTGATAACGCGTCAGCGACGACATTGGTAGATCCTGGTTTGTAAAATATTTTAGGGGAAAATTCTTCTATGAAAGCATGCCATCTTTACATTTTTGAGTTAGGGTTTCGTGCAGAAACTGCAAAAGAAAGTGGTTGATGGTCTGTTTGGATTTCTAAATTTGTAACACCATACAAGTAGTTCCTAAGGTTTTTTAATGCCCATACAATGGCGTATAGTTCCCTTTCATTAGTGGCGTAATTTCTTTCTGTTTTGTTTAAGGTTTTTGAAACAAATGTGATTGGTTTGTTTTCCTGTGAAAGGACGGCGCCTATGGCGATGTTGGAAGCGTCTGTGGTGAGGACGAACTTTTTTGTATAATCTGGCTGAGTTAGTTCGATGTTTGCAACCAAGTGTGACTTTAAGTTTTCAAACGCAGAGATTGCTTCTTCGTCTAGAGATATTTCTGTTTTTTTGGACATATGTTTTGAAACCATACCGTTATGTCCCTGTAACAATTTAGTGAGTGGTTTTGCTATAGTCGCGTAGTTTTTTACAAACTTCCTGTAGTAGCCTGTTAAGCCAAGAAACCCTCGTAATTCCCTTAAATTATTAGGAGGAGGGTATTTCATGATTGATTCTATTTTTTTCGGATCAGTTTTAATTATATTGTATGATACTATGTATCCTAAAAATTCTATTTCTTTTCTAAAGAATTTTGATTTTTCCAAGGATATTTTAATGTTTGCTTTGAATAGAATTTCAATGATTTCTTGTAAATCATCAAAATGTTGTTCCGGAGTATTTGAAAAAACTATTATGTCGTCCATATAAATGTGACAAGTTTTTCCGATTTTTAATATATTGTCCATTGCTCTCTGAAAGATGCTTGGCGCGTTCGCAAGCCCAAATGGCAAACGAAGAAATTCATATTTTCCATTGTTAATGGAAAAAGCTGTTTTTTCGATGTCTTCTTCTTTCATTAGAATCTGATGAAATCCCGATTCTTTGCCTAGGTTGGATAGAATCACTAACCAAAAAACATATAGACCGGACAAACCGTACTTTTAAGGGTGACATTCGATATTTTTGCGGCTGGTCCAAACTCGCCTTCGTTTTTGTTCGGGTTCGAGACATGCCCGCATGCTCTCAGAGCAAGAGCGTAAAAATACATATGGCCTGTGTCGGGGAACGGCAACGCTGTCTTTTTACTCGCTCACTCTACAAGAAACTGCTGTGGCTTACTCTCATCCATATGATTTGTGCGATAGAACGGCATCGCTGTTTTTTATCTTGCTCCCACTACAGGAAACTGCTTTGGCTTACTCTCAATGCTCTTTCAATTTGTCTATGTACCGTTTAAATGTTTGTGTGTGTATGTGTCCGCACAAGCAAAAATGCCCACAAATTCAATTTTTCTCAAAAGTCGGTGGCATATCTTCCCTTTTGAGGGGACGAGTAATATGAAATAATGAAAGGGTTTGCCCCGTCGATGCGAAATTCTTTCATTTTAGCTCGTTCTTCTTCGAAAGGGTACCTAAGCGTTGGCATGTGTGCATTTAAAAGTTTTTGGACTTGCTATTCACGCATACTTGCGTATTTTGTATATGAATAGAAGCATTTATGCGCATGTGTGCCTGTTGGTCCCTGCCTGCCTGTCCGATGCAAATTTGACAATATTTTTGGACTTCTGAATTTCGAGCTCTACACACACACACAGAGACACAAATGTGTGTGAATGGGCTGATCATGGGCGCAAAATTTAAAAATATATTTATTGGCACGCTTCTGTCGCGCGCCCTTCTTTTTATGATTTAGGGCTTGAATTGATGAATGAATGTTGACCCCTTATTAATTGCAGCAGCCCGTTGGGCCGAAAGGGTCAACTTTTGGCAAACACCTGCACCTGCATATGTAGGTCAAGTGACTGATCACTTAAATAATTTTATGACCGGCGGAAATTTGTGCAAAAAATAAACTCTTTAAATATTCAAATATACCAAATACAAAAAAGGAGCAATTATATATTTATAGTATTAATAATTTTATTGTCTTAAAATATTTAGCTTTTTCATATATGAATTTGATCTACAGGTAATGAGGGGTCAACATTCATTCATCAATTCAAGCCCTAAATCATAAAAAGAAGGGCGCGCGACAGAAGCGTGCCAATAATGATATTTTTAAATTTTGCGCCCATGATCAGCCCATTCACACACATTTGTGTCTCTGTGTGTGTGTGTAGAGCTCGAAATTCAGAAGTCCAAAAATATTGTCAAATTTGCATCGGACAGGCAGGCAGGGACCAACAGGCACACATGCGCATAAATGCTTCTATTCAAATACAAAATACGCAAGTATGCGTGAATAGCAAGTCCAAAAACTTTTAAATGCACACATGCCAACGCTTAGGTACCCTTTCGAAGAAGAACGAGCTAAAATGAAAGAATTTCGCATCGACGGGGCAAACCCTTTCATTATTTCATATTACTCGTCCCCTCAAAAGGGAAGATATGCCACCGACTTTTGAGAAAAATTGAATTTGTGGGCATTTTTGCTTGTGCGGACACATACACACACAAACATTTAAACGGTACGTAGACAAATTGAAAGAGCATTGAGAGTAAGCCAAAGCAGTTTCCTGTAGTGGGAGCGAGATAAAAAACAGCGATGCCGTTCTATCGCACAAATCATATGGATGAGAGTAAGCCACAGCAGTTTCTTGTAGAGTGAGCGAGTAAAAAGACAGCGTTGCCGTTCCCCGACACAGGCCATATGTATTTTTACGCTCTTGCTCTGAGAGCATGCGGGCATGTCTCGAACCCGAACAAAAACGAAGGCGAGTTTGGACCAGCCGCAGAAATATCGAATGTCACCATCGAAAGTAGGGTTTGTCCGGTCTATATGTTATTTGGTTAGTGATAGAATGACTGAAGGATCAGGCATTGGATACCTATCGGGGATTGTATCGTTATTCAGTTTCTTAAAATCTATTACCAATCGATTCTTAGGCGTTCCATCTTCATTAAAACCTTTTTTCCCTACTACCCATACCGGGGCATTATAAGGACTTCTGCTGGGACTTATTATATTTTCATTTAACATCCTGTTTATTTCCTGACTAACAAAATTGTTAGCTGAATGAGGATAAGGATATTGTTTACTGTAAATTGCATTTTCGTTTAATGTTCTTATCTCTCCTCTAATATCTGTTCTAAAAGGGAGACATGTTTGAATCTGAGAATGCTTTGTTTCTATTTGTTGAACGACTTGTTGCTCAAGGATATTCAAATTATCCATTTCATTAATGGAATGATTTATTTTGCATAAAGAAGAACTTGTTGTAGAGGATACCGACATCTTTCGACGTCTGCTCTTTTTGAGTTTTAATTTCTTTAGCTTTCCTTCATTAAGAATATCGTCAACTTTAGTTTTTTCGATACGTGGGCTATCAGCGTCACTTAAAGACGATGATTCTGTATCGGATACATTAAATAAAGAAAATGATTTACATTTCCCACTTTGGTAGTTCAAATACGAAGCAACGTTATAGGCTTCGTCTGAACTTTTTAAATGGCCAACCGTTTCTTGGACATGTTTTGTAAAATTAATATTTTCCTTTTTGTTATTATAAAACAAAGTTCCCTTTGACAAGTCGATTACTGCCTTAATCTCCTTCAGTAGATTATAACCGACTAATAGATCTGCGTCTAGATTATTAATTTCATAAAATCTGTGGCGTTTGCCAAATATGTTTATGTTATGAAAATGAGTTATGATACTGTAGCCATTTACAGTTTTAATTCTTTTTTTTATAACTAATTCTTCTGCGTTATCGTATATACCCTCTTTTATATAACAAGCGGTGGCACCGGTGTCAATTAATATTTTTAAAATTTTATTTATTTTTTTGTCTATTCTGAAAATGTAGGGGAGTTCTCCCCCTCTTCTTCTAAAAAATGGTCTTCCTCGAGGTTATTGATACGCATGAGTTTGTTAGGTTGCTGAACCGAAGGGGGAGCGTATTCCCGTTTCTTTGGTTGAGCCGAATTTCGATTTTGGGGATACGGATAAGGTGTATTCTGTAGTTGTATGGATTTGTCTACATCCATGGGCTCCGGTGGAGGTTGAGGAGTCTTGTTGCTTTGCGCAAAAATTTGATTTTGTGGAACCTGATTGAACCTTAAGTGATTGTCATATCTTTTATTAGGTTGTTTTGGGGATTCAGCTTTCTTTTGCTGATTGTTATGCCCTGGGTTTAGATTGTTACGTTGATGGGTATTTGCGAAATGGTGGTAAGCGAAGTTAGCCCTTTGGTAATTCGCTTCCAGTTCCTGAGCTTTTGCCAAAGCATTAGGCAAATTTTCAGGTTTAAGGGAGAACAAAACTTCTGATAAAGAACCGTTAAGACCTGTGATGAAAATTCTTAAAGCGTTGTCTCTGTTTTTCTTATTCATTTCTGTAATGATGTGGGCTTTGTCACCATACGTCATAATAGTTTTGTTTATCAAAAGGGTTAGTTTTTTATTAACTAAATTGTAGTATTCGAGAACGGATAAGTTACCCTGTCGTAAAATACTTAACTCCTGTTCTATTATATAGATTGGTCGTCTATCACTGTAGGCGAAATCCAACCTTGCAAGTATAGCTTCAAAATTAAGAACGGTACCGTGATTAGTCAAGGTGTCATTAGCTTTACCTGTTATTTTATTTCTTAATATTGTTAAAGCACCTACGTACTTTCTACTTCCTTCTTTATACATTCGCATGGCACAGCAAGCGGCTTCGCGCCAACTAACATATGCATTATAGCTGCCTGAGAATTCTGGTATGGACTTGATAACATCAAAAGATTCATCGCAACGAACTTAGGTCATTTATTTCAGTAATCTTATATTCTTGTTCATTATTAGATGAGAGAGTGATTTGTAACTTCAATTCTGCAATTTGCTCTTGAAGCGCTCTGGTCTGAGTTGCAATCAACTGAGCTACCAAATCAGCTGTCAAGTTATTATTATTAGCCATTTTTAAATTTTGAAAATCTTCAATTAAACTTTCTATATGGTTATCCAGTTTATAACACTTATTATTCTAACAAATGCTTACACAAATTTAAACTCTCATTACTTAAGTAAAAAAAAATTTCTTTTTAAAGTAAATGATGATGGCTCACGTAAAAGGTCTTTCTTTATGGGTGATTATCAAGTCGTTCAAGCTTCCTCCTTCCTTCCTTCCTTCTGGGTTTTAGGGTCTTCTTTTATGGGGGTCTCAGGTTGACGTGATATTTTTTATTTGGTTAAAAGTTTTTGATTGGTGAAAAAATTTTTGTTGGCGAAAATATTTGTTTCGCTTCTTTGATCGATTAATTTTTTGGAATGTTTTCATTTAACTTGAATGGGAAAATTTGGTTTCACTTTTAAGTCTTGTGAACAATCAATATTCCAGCTCAGGGTATTTTCACTACTCTTCAAGTCAGAAACAGGGTATTTCCGTTCGTCGGAAATTTTTAATGTTTCAGAGCACGATATTTCGTTCTTAGAAAATTTTTAATGCTCTTTTGAGACAATCTTGGACTGGTAAATCGGCACTTTTGCTCACTCGCGAATCACTAAGGATTTTGTTTCTTTTAATTATCCTTTTTTTGTGTTTATAATCGCGAGCCCCACGTTGGGCGCCAATTAACCGATTAGTGGCTACTAATTGGAAAAAATATTTTTTTAAGTGGGAGGCTGAAGGCTTCCGATTTATTTGAATCCAAGATTAGAACTAAAGTACAATTGTGAACTTATGCTGCAAGTCAGCTATGGTTATGATAAAGCTTATTCTCTTAAAGCTCAAAAGCTCGCGGTGATCTTATGCTGCGAATCAGCTGTGTTTATGCTAAAGCTTCTTTCCTTAAAGTTTAAAAGCTCGCGGGGGCGGCTTGCGTAAGCTAGACGCTTTGAGTCATGTTTACGTTAGCAATTGCGCTCTAGAGACTGGGTCTTTAGTTTACGTTATGAATTGCGCATGAGAATATGAATCTTTAGTTTACGTTATGAATTGCGCATGAGAATATGAATCTTTATGTTAAGTGGTTGCGCTGTTATGTTTATGTTAGAGCCGGGAATCTGGATATTTATGTTAGCAGAGCCGCAGCTGCGCGTTAAGTGGACGTAGTGATTGAAACGGGTCTAATAAGTCTGAAAGGGCTAAGTAATTGGGATAGCGACTTATACTGAAATGTTGTTTATGATTGCAATAAGAATTGCCTTGCGGGCTGGGTGATAACTTGCATTTAAAAGTTTTTGGACTTGCTATTCACGCATACTTGCATATTTTGTATATGACTAGAAGCATTTATGCGCTAGTTTGCCTGTTATTCCCTGCTTGCCTGTCCGATGCAAATTTGACGATATTTTGGGATTTCTGAATTTCGAGCTCTACACACACACACACAGACACAAATGATGAATTTTGGCCCCATATTACATGCAGATCAAAATCATATACATATGAAAAAACTAAATATATTAAGACAATAAAATTAAAAATACTATAAATATACAATCGCTCCTATTTTGTATTTGATATACATATTTGAATATTTTATTTTTTGCACAAATTTCCGCCGGTCATAAAATTAGTTAAGTGATCAGTCACTTGACCTACATATGCAGGTGCAGGTGCTTGCCAAAAGTTTACTCTTTCGGCCCAACGAGCAAAATTCATTCATCAATGCAAACTCGAAATCATAAAAAAGAAAGGCGCGCGTCAGATGCGTGCCAATAATGATATTTTCTTTTGCGCCCATGATCTGCCCATTCACACACATTTGTGTCTGTGTGTGTGTGTGTAATAAAGCATGTATGGAAAAACAAAAAGTACTATGCGCTGATCGTAAGTTTAAAACTTTTTCGCTCAATGTACTTCGACTTTCGACGAAGGAAGCGACGCAAAGCACCACCGACCAGCTTTGCCGAAGGCAGGCTGGCGACAAACTTCGTTGCTCGTGTCAGCAACAGCTAGCCGCGACTTTGACATTCGTTCGTCTAAACAAACAGCCGTCGGCAGGCATGTAGTGCGAAGCCTCAAAGGCCAGATGAAAGGCCAGGCTAGAAATTTTGCGTCGCATTCAAATGTATGGGCGTTACTCATCTTCGTGTTAATATTGTCTTTGGCTAGATCGACTCGGCTGTTGATGCTGATCAAGAATATATAAACTTTATGGGGTCGGAGATGGTTCCTTCCGCCTGTTACATACATACATTTGCACAAAAACATTATACACTTTTTACCCATAAGGTAAAAGGAAAAATATGTATATATATATATGTATACATACTTATATATATATCTCTCTAAATATAAAACTGTTTGTCCTGATGGACTGACTGACTGACTGACTGATTGGTGATCAACGCACAGCCCAAACCGTAACAGCTAGGAAGCTGAAATTTTCACTGTAGTTACCTTATGTAAAGTAGGTGCACGTTAAGACGGGGTTTCGGGAACTTTTCCACACCGCAAGTGTGGAAAAATCGCGAAAAGCGTTTGTATGTAACTTTTTTGTTTACCATCCGATCGGCCTCAAACTTATTTTCAAAGATCTTTGTTCAAATTCATTTGAGGGGTGTTTCACACTTTAAGGAAAATCCATTCCTCCTTGGTGGAATTGGAGGTCAAAGATTTGGTGGGTGACGTTTCGCGCTCAAATTCGTTCCCAAAGATCTATATGAAAAATCATTTGAGACGTGTTTCACACTTTTCGCAGAATTCAAACTTCTTCGGTGGGAATGCGATTTAAAAATTTTTTGGGCGGCGTTTTAAGTTGTGTCCGATTTGCTTCAAACTTATTTTTAAAGCTCTTCATAAGAACTTAATAAGTACGTATTTCAGCGATTTGGAAAATTCCGCCCGCAACAGTGGTAAATTGGCGGAAAACGGTTGTATGAAAGTTTTTTGTTTACCATTCGATCGGCCCCAAACTCATTTTCAAAGATCTATATTCAAATTCATTTGAGGGGTGTTTCACACTTTTTGAAAAATCCATCCCTCCTTGGTGCAAATTGGGGTCGAAGATTTGGTGGATGACGTTTTGTGCTCAAATTTTTTTCCAAAGATCTATAAGAAAAATCATTACAGACGTGAGACTTGAAAGCTGTAGGTCCTCCTAGTGCCCGCGCAGATCGAGTTTGTTTCCGATATTCGATAACTTGTCCCGATTCCAAGTAACCGATAAAAATCTATATCCAAAATCTTGTTATTTGAGCAATTTCGGCAAATAAAATGAGCTAGAGTCACAAAATTTGACATGTAGCTTCTAGAATAGTATATATATATCAAGTATCTTTCTTTTTATACCTATCGCCACCTCCCCGCTACCCCGCAAAGCTATAAATCAAGTTAATTATCCAACTCCTATTGCCCATCAATTTAAGCCACGATTTATATGCAATTGCATTTTTGAGAATACACAAATATTCTTTATTCTATTCTACAATATGATGTACTGTCGAAAATTTCATTAAGATCGGTTAAGAAACACAAAAGTTATGTGCGCACGTGTTAGCAGCATAGCTGCTGCGCAAATTCCAAGAATTTCTATATACATGTACCCACACACACATTCATGCGTGTTTGCTTTGAATTCTATCAACAGCATTGCAATTGCGATTGTATTGTTTTCTGTGCTGTTATTTTAATTGGTTTTTTTCTCATTAAGGATTAATAATTAGTGTGGCCCTTGAGTAGAGGCAGCGGCAAGTGGTGCGGTTAGTTGCGAGTTCGAACCCTGCCAAGCGAACAACTTTTTTTTATTTTAATTTTTATTTATTACTACTAAATCAAACGAGCGCGATCTGCATTTGGAAGAAGAGGGTTCAGGGAATCCCCTAGTCGGGAGCTCTCGACTAGAACCTTTTACTTGTTAGTAATTGTAAAATATGAACATAAAAAGCTTAAATATTATTTAATATTTATTAAGCCTGCTCATTCGTTCCTTCCTTATGTATTTTTGGTAGTTCACCTCCGTTCTCCATCTGTAGAGGAACCGCTGTCGTTGAAGTCATCTGTAAATTTCATTAAAAAAAATGGCATGACTTAATCTGTCGTTCCAATATAAATGAACTCTTGGACAACGAAGCAATGGCTTATGAAACATTCTTGACTATCTGATATTTTGCAACTCGCTCACTTCTCAATAGTCGCCAGCCGTACTTAACAAGTAAGAGGCTCTAGCCGGGAGTTTCCGACTAGAGAATACACTAAGGCTTCTCTCTCTAACAGTATTAACAATTAATAAGAAAAAGGTAGCTCCTCTACTCGACAGCCATGCCAACAATTTATTTTTACCGAAGAAAAATCAATTAAAATAGCAGAATATACACACAGCTGAGAATTCATCGCCATTGCAATGCTGACGCGCATTAATGTATGTTTGTGGAGGAAAACTGAAATTCTTGATATTTGCGTTAGTTGCCACAAACACGTGACTTTGTAAATATTAGCACACATTTTCTTTAACAATTTTTGTGTTTCTTAACCAATTTGAACTGTAGGTGTTGTCATCATTGGGGCTTTGACGTGCAACGTTCTTTTAGCTTGTTGACATTTAAAAAAGATTTTAAATACTTACTCACTGAGTCTCGTCATCTCTTTCCACTACGGCCCATTTTCGGAGTAGCGGTACTCTTACTTTTTTAGGTAATTATTACCTAATCTTTTAAATTAGTTAAGTGACACAAATTCCAAGATCTGTTCACCTGGTGACATTTGCTACTGTTGAATGGCATGGCTTCTGATTCAAGCATTAGTATGAACTGACCTGTGTCGAAGTATCCATTTTAATACAGATGACCGGGAAACGCAAAATTACACGTTTTCCTCGTTTGAACAAACACTTATATTTGTCGATTTTTAATTTCACGAACTTTTGAACTTAAGATTTAAAGATGGCATATCTTCCTATTCATTTCTTTGAATTCCTTGATTGTTATTCGGGATAAAGCATAGACCGTCGTTTTATCATGTAGTCTTAACATTGCTCATAAAAATTGTCTGTCGTGATGACTTATGTTTTGAAGGCCGAAAATATCACTGGACTGTTTACAGAGAGCTGTTAGTTCTTAATTTAACTGCCTTGAAAAATATAATTTTTATTATAACTTTCTTATGAAATGCTTAGAAGAAACCATCTCCGACCCTTTAAAGTATATAAATTATTCCAATTCGTTTGGAATTAGTTAATATAGGTATCCGATCGGCGCATTAAATAAAAGAGAAGAGTAAAAAAGTACAAGGAATAAAAAGCTAAAAAAGTTCAAATTCCTTGATTTGGCGGGTGTCTTGTCGTTTCCTGAATTACTGCGTCAGGAATGAATGAATTCTCCTCGCTTAAATATTGCAGAAATGAGAAGCTAAGTACCATGTTATGACCGTCAATGTTCAGCAGGGGGATTATGCGACACTGGGAATTGGCTTTGGACGTTGTTGCGATTTTCAGGGCCAGTACTCGCACTCCGCATCCCCGTTGTCCGGGACATGCAGGGTGTGGTGCTATTGAAGATTGTAACCTTCTTCAATATAAACTTCGATCATAAACTCCAGGATACTCAATGATAAAATTATGTAGATGACCCGTGTCAACCTGTTCCATTTTAACAACATTTAATAAATGGCTGGCGGTGTCTTTTAATTGGTTTATCTGTAGATGTGTTCTTGTGTTTCTTATCACTTGCGTATCGTTTTCCTTGACAAACTTCGTCTCTGTGATCGTGATGTTCTCTAAGTCGCTCATGTTGGGAGTGCCGGCGATCAACTTTAAGGCTGAAATTTAGTCTTTTTGCCATTCTGTAGTTTGGTCAATAGGTCTATTAAGTGTCTGGTGTGTTCTTCCAGCAGTTACCGCATGTGGGACTCTGGAAACATGCTTGTCAGATTTGTAGTCTAGCTATCAGGTTGTAGTCGGTAAGGTTCGTATTATGCTTTCAATAGTTACGTTCATCCCATACCAGTAGATTCACGTCTATAATTAGAATTGGCGTGCTATCGAGGAAGTCAGAAAGAGAATGAAAAATATAAAGATCTGGAACTATAAAATGTAAATCTTATGTAAGCAAATTGTCAAAGAGGCGTTTAAAAGCCTCCCTTTAATAAGGACCAATGTTCATAAATCAGCTTTAACCTTTTCTTCTGAACATAATGGGATGATCTTGTTTCCTAGCCTCCTGTTGGATTTTAGTAGTACCTTTTACCCTACCTCAAAAACTCAGTTCTGCCTGTCCCGGTTAATCCATTGGTTGTGGATTTTGGAAGCTACTTCTTGCCATGTTCTACGAGTTGGGGCATGGAGACGGGTTTTCTGTTTGTTACGGGCTGCACCGATTTACTGTACTCCGCCGTTGCCTGGAGAATAAGGTCAGTCATTTGTTCAATCTCTCTCTAGAGCCTGATGCATCTCGCTATTTCTAGAAGAGTGCTCTGTAACCTCTCAACTTGGCCGTGCGATGTGCTTTGCAGAGGGGGCTGTGGATGACCTCAAAAGTAAATCTGTTAGGGTCTCGGGTTAAATTCGGGCTCATTATCACAGTACACAGTATCACAGTGCTTAGCGTACGGAAAGAAATTCAACAATGCAATAAATAGCGCACTCATGTCCTCAATAGTATGCGAGAATTTGTCAACGAGTGTCAAGAAAAATTGATTGACGGTAAAAAAAACGTCAATGTGTAACATTTCCCCGGATAATGAAGGTATTCGCGTTTGGTGAAGCTATTCCTTTTTTGGGTGCCCGTCTTACTTTGCTTGTGAACAAATATTACAATTTGGTGCCACCTCGTTATCGATTTTAGTCATCTTTGGAAAGTATCAATCATACATACTATTTGGTTAAGTAACCAATTGAGACAACTGCCGGCTGCGTGCAGTAGCCAACAGCAGAATACGACAATCAAAATTACAGCCTAAGAGCAAATAATGTTTGAGCGCTCTTGTACTCTGCTGTTCACTCTCATTCGTGGGCCCTTTGCCTTCTGCATTGACGCCCGCTGCCAGTCGCTCTGAGCGGCGAGCTATTTTTACACCCTGAACCCATTGAAAATGGGTAAAAAGGGTATAGTGTATTTGTGCAAATGTATGTAACAAGCAGAAGGAAGCATCTCCGACCCCATTAAGTATATATATTCTTGTTCAGCATCAACAACCGAGTTGATCTAACCATGTCCGTCTGTCTGTCCGTCTGTATGTATGAAAGCAAGGATATCAGAATTCCAAGTAATCGATAAAAATATCGATATCGAAATACTGTTTTTTGAGCAAATTGGGTAAATAATATGAGCTAGAGTCACAAAAACTTGATATGTTGATTCTAGAATAGTATATATATATCATCTTTCATTTTATACCCATCACCAGCTCCCCGCTACCACCGCAAACCTATAAATCAAGTTAATAAACCAATTTAAATGCAATTGTGAGAATACATGAAAATTTTAAAGTACAATAAGATCTACTGATGAAAATTCCATCAAGATCGGGTAAGAAACACCAAAAAAAATGTGTTTCGGCTGCCCACGTGTTTGCGGCAGCTAACGCAAATTTCATTTATGAGCGACTTCTTTGAATTCTAGTGGAGGCGGCGGTAGGTAGTGCGGTCTGCTGCAAGTTCGAGACATACCGAGGGAAATATTTTATTTTTTTGGCTGTTGAGTAGAGGCGGCGGCAAGTAGTGCGGTTAGTCGCGAGTTCGAACCCTGCCAAGGAAACGTTGTTATACCCTTGCAGAGGGCATTATAATTTTGTCGTGAATTGTGTAACGCATAGAAGGTGACATCTCCGACCCCATAAAGTATATATATCCATGATCAGTATCAACAACCGGACATGGCTATAGTCCGTCTGTCCGTCTGTCTGTTTCTATGCGAACTAGCAGTTTTAAAGCTATCTTTATGAGAAAGAAGAGCCTCTTTCTGTTGCACGCAGTACATATGTCAAAACCAGCTATCTTGCTAAACTCGGCATTTATTAGTTTTACTCCTTATATATATGCAAAATCCTATCAACATCGGACTACTATATCAAATAGCTGCCATAGGAACGATCGGTCGAAAATTAAGTTGTTGTATGGAAAACTTTTTTGTTCTTCAAGATATTTTAACCATACTCGGCATTAACTTAGATACGGGCAAATCACTATGAACATTATTAAAAGGTTGGGTCTGCAAGGGTATTAAATCTTCGGCGTGCCGAAGATAGCCCTTCTTTCTCGTTTTTTATTGACAACTATGAACTTCTTAAGGCTAAATTAAGCTGCGACAGCGAAGCGAGGCGAATTTGCTCCCAGAGCAGGTGACAAAGCTTTATTGCGCTCTCGCTCTGCCCTTAACCTAACTTACACCAGACTTCAACTTTTTAATCAATTATATTATTTAATGCGCAGATCTGCGCCAACACCGGCCACCATGAAGCTCTTGGGGATTCATTTGGCAGGTAGCCGTGCCAATTTGTGGATCGGACTTTTAAATGTCCACCACTGGCCGTGCTCAGTTCTGCCACCCTAACGACGCCGTCTTCTCCTGCGCGCACCGCCGTCCCTCTGCTGATCAACCACTTCTGGGGCTGCAGTTTGTCTTCGGCGACGACCACCAGCTCTCTCACGACGATGTTTGGCAAGCGATGGTGCCACTGGATTCGCGCTTGGAGTCTAAGAACATACTCCTTTAACCATAGCTGCCAGAACTGTTGCTTGAGCGACGAGACAGCTCGCCATCGATTGAAGCAGGTGAGACCCTGCTAGTCCGGGGTCCTCTCTGCCCAATGGGCCTCGCACCAGTGGTGGCCTGGCGTTAGAGCCTCGCCGTCGCTTGAGTCCATGCTTAGCGCTCCTAAGGGCCTAGAATTGAGCACGGCTTCCACTGCGACAAGAGTCGTCTGTAGTTCTTTGGGCGTTAGCGGCAGGCTGCTCACTGTCCGAAGGAGTAGGTGTTTTGCAGATGTCACACCTGCCTCCCACAGACCCCCGAAGTGCAAAACTCTTGGCAGTATGAACGCAAATTCGCATCCGATTTTTGATGAATTGCTTCTCAGTTGCGACTCATCCTTGATTCGAGTTCGCAACTCCCGAAACTGGCGACTTGCTCCGACGAAGTTCGTCGCGATGTTGCTATGGACGGTCTGCGGGACTCCTAATTGCGCCACAAAAATCTAAGCCACAGATAGAAAATGGGCGGAGTCGATCTGCTGGTAAGTTTCCTATAATAACAACTCAATAAACGCGATTTACTGTGATCTGCCAACGTTAGCCAGTATACAACATGATTTGGTGTTAAGTTTTCCGGCAGCTAATTTCTAATAATGTTGTTGTTGCTGGAGAAATGATCCACATTGAACTTTTTTCAACGGACAAAAAATCGTTCCTTACTTGCATCTCGAAATTGGTCGTTGTACAACCGCTCGCGTCTCGCACAATAATGGATGTAAAAATGGCCATTATTCAACTTCTAAATTTGTTTCCCCAAACAAACACGATTTATTGCGACAATGAAGCCGCTTTCAATTCGGAGACAATTAGATCACTTTTAAAGAACGGATATGACATAGACATTGTGAATGCACCACCTCTTCACAGTTGTTCAAATGGACAAGTAGAACGCTTTCATGGCACTCTTGCGGATATTGCTAGATCTTTTAAACTTGAAAAAATGTCTGAAGACAGACGAGTTCATATTGAGGGCAACAATAGCCTACAATAGATCCACACAATCGGTCACAGGCCAAACCCCGATCGATGTAATTCACGCAGCGTCTAGCGAACTCAGGCAGACCATTAAAAATAAAATCGCAAATGCCCAACATGATAATATTGGAAGATCTAACCCGAGCAGTCAAAATAGAGTTTTTGAAGTAGGCGTAAAAGTGTTCGCAAAAAACAATAGAAGGTTAGGAAATGAGTTAACACCACTTTGCACAGAGGAAACGATTCAAGCAGACCTAGGAACGTCTGTTCTTATTAAAGGGAGGGTGGCCCATAAGGACAACCTTAAGTAGCATTTACTTACACGTACAGGCTAAGATTGATATTTAAGCGCACAACAATCTTTATTCCCTCTTTTCCTATCTATTGCCGGATTAAACATGCAGTCCTTCTATTGTTAGGGGTAGTACACTGTCGGATTGTCGACTACTCCCACTCCAACTACATTCCGTTGATAGACTGGAAAGTATTGAGATGGGA
This sequence comes from Drosophila montana, assembly GCF_035044405.1. Lineage (NCBI taxonomy): Eukaryota > Metazoa > Arthropoda > Insecta > Diptera > Drosophilidae > Drosophila > Drosophila montana. The sequence goes on from NW_026996785.1 coordinate 158,900, forward strand.
ACAAAGGGACTATTTAGGGCATTCGAGCAACCTGACAGACTTTGCTAGTGTGACAGATGAGACCGCAAAATTAGCAAAATTATTTCCCCAATAGCATATGCGAAAGCTGTTAGATGTGTATATAGAGCATATTAGAAGTTTGCTGTCCGTGGTAAAAGTGCACCATAGAATGGCAAGAAGTCCAGACTTCCTAGGCTCAGCACTCAAGGTAATTGCTGGCACGCCAGATGCGGCCGATTTTGAAAAAGTTCGGTGGCCCGAATCAAAGTTAATTGATGCAACCAATAGGCAAATAGTGATTAATTCAGAAACACAGAAGCAAATTAATAAACTCACAGATACGATAAATGAAATTATTAAAGCAAAACAGAATGAGCTAGTTGACACACCGCATTTATATGAAATATTATTAGCGAGAAATAGAATGTTAATAAACCAAATTTCAAACTTGATACTCACAATTACATTAGCTAAAGCTGATATAATAAATCCCACTATTTTTGATCATGAAGATTTGCAGACAATTTTAAGGGAACACCCCGTAGAGATCCATATAGTTAGCATTACTGAAGCAACGAAAATTAAAGTCCTACAGTCCGAGAATATAATTGATATACTCATAGCTTACCCTAGAATTAAATTCATCTGTACCAGAGTCACCATCTTCCCGGTATCACATCAACATGTCACACTGCAGCTATAAGATGACACCTTAGCCGAATGTAACAATGACGTACTAGCGAGTGCGTAGCAACAACATTCGCATTCGTTTGTAAGTTAACAGCACAAGAGACCTGTGCACGAGCACTGCACGCAGGTGGTGCGGCCTCCTGCCGCACGCAGATGATGGAATCATAATTATCAACGAGAGCACAGCAAGGGTCAGTACAGACGATGGCCCAGAGATCACTACAAACTGAACACACCTCGTCACCTTCCGTTTCTCCGCAATCATCAATGGCACAAAATATGTGAACCAGAGTGAGATATTAAATAAGACGCCAGGCATAGCGGGGTCACCGCTACCTAACATCATTAGTCACGAACCAGTTTTGAGTATACCTCAACTCCATTGGATGAACAATGACAACCTTCGTGACGTCAACCTTCGTGACGTCAAAAACGAGTTGGCGTCCACCGACTCATTCAATACGAGGATTGTTGTCGTCGTTACTCTCAGCGTCATCCTAAGTGGCCTTGCCACCATATGCCAAATCTTGAAGGGAAGACAAGCTTCGCGGGAAGTACGAAGTGTCATAAACAGCTATAAAATAACCGAGGACGGTCATAAACTTGAGAGGGGAATAGTTAACATATAAGAATGGCACACGAATAACTTTGCATAAGAAACTTGCATAGCCCTTATCTTTACCCATTTGATCCAAACATATTCCGCTGACGCATGAGTTCAGCCACCCGACCACCTGATACTTGACTATGCTGCAAGTGTCTGCGTTATCGCTTATGCTGAGTCGGCTTGCCAGCTGTAGCTTTGTAGCTTATGGGTCCAGCTTTAAGGTTTAATTTTAATTCAATTTTATACTACAGTTCAGTTTTATATTTGACGTTTAAGAATTAACTTGCATTACTCCGGCACGCTGCCGAAAATGCCATTTGATTTATATTACAATCACATTGCTGAACCACAAGGCCAGAAATTAGCGGGCGAAGTCAAGCCTTTCACCATAATCATCGTAAGAAGACGTACCCGTATCAACAAAAGTTACGTTACCATCGCTGGACCGAGAGACGAAGCAACTTCCACATTGTTGTACCAGCACACTTCACTTTACTTAATATACTTATGCTGTTATGAGCCAGGGCCAATACATTCAAATGGCTCTAATACTCTGTCGAACGCATTTATCGGGGTTTCTGTAATGGTCAGAGGTGTTTTTGTGTGGGTCGTTGTTTTTGACTTTTAGCATTTAGGACATCTACGTATGTACTCATTTATATGACGTGTCATATTTCTCCAATAGTAGTGTCTTTTGATTTTATTTGAAGTCTTTATTTTGCCATTGTGTCCTTGTACGGAATCGACGTGAAATGTAGACATTATAGCTTATTTTTCTTTTTCGTTTTCTATTAGGGTCATTGGCTTGAGTAGCGCTACTCTGAGATTTTTAAGGTTTTTATTGCTCATTTGCTTAAAACTATCGATTGAAATAAATTCAAAGATCTTTTCGCTCGGTGAGATGGCTGATTCCTAATATACCGGCTTCTTTTTCAAGCCTTTGGAAAAATTGACCTAAGTCTAATATTCCATTGGTATAAAGGTCGCTAATCTCAATTCTTGCAATAATATTTTTACCATGTTTTAAAATGCATAGCGTATTTGTTATATGCAAGGTCACTATTTTTCGTATATCGTCGTTTTTAATGACGTCGTATACGTTAGGCTTTATCACGGTTTTGCTTTGGCTAAATTTCTTGTTCTTTTCCTGTCTATTTTGTCGTATGACTTATAGGTCATACTTCTCTTGACTCACACAACACAGTGGGTGTCATTACAAAATATAAAATATTAAGTATAGCAAAGTTAAATAGTATGGTGTCTTCTTCTGCTACTGTTGGCTGCTTCTTCTCGTCTAGTTGGCTGCCTTGAAACGGTCAGCGTTGCCGGTGCAGGTCGCCGGGCTGAATAGTGAATAGTGGTCCCTCGCAGTCTTCTGCGCACCTTTTAGGTGCCGCTTATTTAGCAGCAGCTTCTTCTCTGTATTTTGAATATAAGTTGTATTAGACAAGTTCTTTATAGGTTGAGTGTAAGGCGTTATCGTTTCTGTTTTGTAAGTCTTAGATTGCTCTTCAAGAAAGTCTAGCTCATCTGCTAGCTTCTTGGCATCTTTCAAACTTGGTGGCTTGCTGCTATTATATAATAGTTTGCATTCTTCCGCTTTCGGTTTCTTTATGCGTAGCTGAATACCACTACGATTTCTTTTTGGTTTTTAAAAACTCGAGCACGTCAGTGGTGTTGGGTATTTATATTTAGAATGAATTTATTCCAAGTTAAAGGCATGTGTTTAGCCTATGGATACATGTATGTACTTATGCTGTTATCGGTTAACAGCTACAAAGAGAGAGAGAGTGTGTAGCTTGCATATGCCTGTGTTAGTGAGCATATATATGTTGCTCATGGAATGCGCTCCAGACGGAGTGTGGGATATGCAGCGTAAGCATAAACGGTCAGCTAGAGGGCTAGTGAACCGCGCTGCGTAATATGAGCCAGGGCCAATACATTCATACACAATACACAAGTGGCTCTGGGCTGTTTAGAGTATAATTGTTATTGTATGCAACAAACTGCCGCATACTATTTTTTTGAATACAGGGTGTTCATGTAAGGCATATACACACTACACTACACCAAATCTACACATAACTAAAACAGCTGATTCCAAAAAAGTTGATTCCGTAATCAAAGGCCAGAGGCAGATTTACCCTAAGCAAAGGTAACAAAACTATAAAAAGATCAATAACAACAAATCGGACGTCAATTCGTCTTCGCTGTTTTCGCCATGGTGCTCCCGCCCATCCTGAGGTGCTAATTATTAATTTGCTACCACAGGCACAAGAAACACACAATTGAAGAAAAAATCTCTGGCTCGCGACAAACGCCGTGATCTACTTGTGCGCGCATCCACACAACACAAACATATGTATGTTTGATGCGTTGCGGCCAGGACGCAACACTTAGCAGCAACCTGCACAAGCGTGCCAACACCCCGTGTGCACCAACTAGCCCACCGCTACAACAATGCAGCCCCAATACCCACAGCATGGATCTCAGGGGCAAGACACGTCCCTCGGAAGTATCCTCGAAGGACTCCAGCAGTCGATCGCAGCACTTAATGTCGCGGTTGCAACTATCCTAGTCAGCATAAAGGAGCTGAAGGACGCGCAAGGTCCTCCACAGCTCGGTCTTCCCACTCACCGCTCGCAGCATCATACAAAACGCAAACGAGCTTAAACTATTTCTGAGAAAACATGAAATAGACATCATGCTTGTCTCAGAAACGCACCTACACGCTGGCATGTACTTCGCCATGGAGGGATATGTTTGCCACCGTGCGGATCACCCAGCAGGTCGAGCCAAAGGAGGTGCTGCGGTGCTTTTCAAGCAGGACTTGGTGCACTACCAACTACATCAGATGACCTCCAGCACCACACAGATGACTGCTATAATGGAGGGGGGAGCCTGGAGCCGAGCTGGATTCGATTCTCTCCTAGATCAGCTTGGTCATAAATTTATCGTTGGAAGCGACTTCAATGCCAAACACAGGCTGTGGGGAAGCTACAGAGCTGACAACAGAGGCATTCTGCTGCTTGAAGCGCTCACCAGCTGCTCAGCCCAGGTCTTGGCCACTGGGAGACCTACCCACTTTCCGTACAACCGGCAAAGTACGCCTTCTTGTATTGACTTTTTTATTTACAAGGGCATCCCCAACAGCGTACGATCGGTTCGCGAAGAGTACGATTTATCTTCCAGCCACCAGCCAACTCTTTACACTCTTTACGAAATAGCGCAGGCTTGTCCTCCCTGGGTCGGACATCCAACGATTTAAGGCCGATCTAAATAGCTTGATCAACCTAAACATGCAGATTCTGTCAGCCGAGGACGTCGACGCTGCAGTCCAAACCCTGCAGATCACCAAAGGACAGAGCAGAAGCCTTCGCCAGCAATCTGGAGGAGCACTTCACATCGTTCGAGACCGCATCACATGACAGGCTACAAAGAGTCGCGCAAACCCTGGAGGAACCTTTTCAAATGTCCCTCCCTGTGGCACCAATCACAGTACACGAAGTGAAGCAGGAGATCAAGAGTCTTAAAAACCGTAATGGCCGGCGAAGACTGCTTTGATAACCAGTCAATTAAGCTATTACCTAACAAATCGTTGATTTTTCTTGTCTCCATTTTTAATGTAGCTCTTCGACCACTTTCCAGCGGCCTGGAAGCAGGCGCAAATCGTTATGCTGTACAAGAGCGGAAAACCTCCCAACCAGCTGGATTCCTATCGCCCCATCAACCTCCTGCCTGCCTTTGGGAACATTTTGGAGAGATGCATCCTTAGAAGGATCCTGGAAAGTACGGACATAAGACATGCGATCCCGAAATTCCAGTTTGGATTCCAACTCAGGCACGGTACACCTTAGCAACTACATCGGGTACTAGACGGTTTCCACTGAAGAGAGTATGCGGCATATCTCGATATCCAGCAAGCTTTAGACCGAGTGTGGCCCGCAGGTCTTCTCTCCAAAATTAAGGATAAATTAAATCCGCAGCTATTTAACATCATTGCAAGCTTCCTAACTGGGAGAACCTTTCAAGTGGTGCAGGATAGCGTAGCCTCTCAAACCAAACGCATAAAAGCGGGCGTTCCACAAGGCAGCGTCTAGGGCCCACGTTATACCGCCTGTTTACACATGACATGCCCACTACAAATGCGCGCACACGGAATGATCGGCAGGACCTTCTGGTGGCCACGTTTGCTGACGACATGGCAATCCTTGCAAAGAACAAATGTGTGTGAGTGACAACTGACCTCCTGCAGGAGTACCTCATGCGATTTGAAAACTAGCCTCGTAGATGGAACATCGCAGTGAACCCTGGAAAATGCGCCATGGTTACCCATACTCTACGCAAGGACTCTTGCCCGGACTTTTTCTCCATGGTAACATTTTAAAGCAAAATCGCCAACACAAATACCAAGGAGTCACACTCGACACCCGACTTACGGTCAAAAAACATGTCACCGAGGTTACCAACAACTTGAAAAGCAAAATTAGGCGTCTGAGGTAGCTGCTAAACCCAAATAACAAACTCTCGCTCCGAAACAAAGTCCTTATCTATAAGGTAATCCTTGCCCCTGCGTGGCTATATGGGCTCCAGGTTTACGGAATTGCCGCGAAGACGCACCTAGACAAACTTTGCATCATCCAGGCTAAGACCTTGCGAAAAATCTTTGGAGCCGAATGGTATATTCGCACACGAGACATCGCAAAGGACCTTAAGGTTCCTATGGTAGCAGACGTTATCAACAATCAAGCAACAAGCTACCTATTTAAGCTCCACAACCTCCCTAACGTCCTGGCAAGGAACCAGCTAAAGAGGAGAAGAAGAAGGAGGCTTAAAAATTCATTTCCTATAGACCTGGCCAAACGCCGCCTTTAATGAAGTAAACATACACATACATAAACATACACAATGTAAATATTTAAATTAAGCTATTATTAACCAAAACTCACGCTAATAAAAGTTGCTTAGCAAGAGTAACAGAAGATTAGCTATAAATAAAAGAATTTTAACACAAAAAAAAAAAAAATATCAAGGCAGAAAGAGATGCACACAAGTGCGCAATGAGTGAGAGCGAGGCACACTCTGCACATTCATACACACATATGTATTTGGGCTGTAAGGATTTAAAACTAACATACATACATATATTAAGAAAAAGCATCAGCCGCACCGACGTTGTGCGCTTAGCGAGATGCGGCTTCATACTCATCGTTCGGCTTTCGAGGCCGGCGTTCGGCTGCCACTCTCAGAAGTCTTACTCTCCCAGGGCATAACAAAATGGTCGCAGGCACCCTTGAGGTTCCCTCGTTGCGATTTATCGTGTTTCGATTATTCGGCTGTTTGGTATATCTATGCATTGAATGGTTAGTGGTATTATTCTTTGCATTATAATATAAGTCTGTGTCTGACTCTGAATGTTGCTCACTCGGAGAGACTCACTCGGATGATGTGGGCGTGCTCTCGCCCGTGGCTGCTTCTTAGCCCATCCTTCGGGATAGCGCCGGTGAAAAGTGCGCCGAGGGTATGGCTGAAGTGCGCCGCTGAGCCGGAACCTGGCCTGGGTGGTAACCTGCTGACCTCTCTGGTTCGAGAGCTGCTTGGACGGCCTGATTTCTTCAGCGTGGATCCTTTCATTGCCGGAACCGTTTGTCGTTTTCTTTTAATTATTATCTTATCTTTTATTTATTCGTTTCGTGTCGCAATAATAAACGTTTTAAGCGTGTTTTGCCAAATGCGATTTTTCGGGATATTTAAGTTATTGGTTGGCTGGAATGAAAAAAAGAAAACTGCCACTGGTGCGTTTGCGCAGAGCCCGACTGTCTTGTACCGCCTTTCAAAATTGACTCTACTGTTGCTATGGGCAGCAACGAAACTTATGCCTAAATTTGCCTACCCATACACTCATATCTTCGGTGCATTGCTACCCATAGGAACGATCGGCAAGAATAAGTTATCGACCGTGTAGGCCAAGGGCATCATGAAGGGCATATTTACGCTGATTACCCTGGAAGCGAATCGGGCGAACACCCGCCTATGCTCTCCGACCTTTTTTCGCTCAAGGCAGATTCTGAGCTACGAGTCGCCACCCCTGCGAAATTTGGGGCGCTCTTAGGTGCTTAGGACCCTCACTGATACATCGATACCCCCAGGGACTCCCCATGCAACACAATTAATAATGGTAAGTTCGAATTTTTAAGACTCCCATTCGGGCTACGCCACGCCACGCACCAGCTATTTTTCATAGATCTCTTGATGACAAATTAAGAGAACAAATAGGAAAACGATGATATGTTTACTTAGATGTCTTCGTAATAATCGGAAAAACAAAAGAATAACATTTTACTAACTTACGATTAGTTTTCGAGAAGCTCGAAAGAGCCAAACTCAATGTCCAATTAGACAAATGCGAATTTATGAAAGATAATAGGCGGATAGGCGGGTAGATTCCCTAAAATATCTTAAAAAGAACTCTTATAATGTAAAAAATGGTCTCATTTCCGAAGAAGTAATATTGCATTTTCCCACGTTGAGTGAGCTGTTTTCTCTAAGGTGTCAGCAGCTCAAAATTATCCCAGATCACCAGCCGCTAACCCTTGCGCTTAGCAACAAAAACACTAACGCTTAAATGCAAAGATGGAAGGCCAAGGTAGAGGAATATAACTATGAACTCCTTTATAAGCCAGGCAACACCAACGTAGTTGAAGATCTTTTATCTAGACCCCCTCAAGCCAGCCTAAGTTCGTTAACTCCAACTATGCACAGTAGCGAAAACTATTCAGTAATAACAATATTAATAAAAACATTCAGTAGAAATTCAAATTAATGCTTTTAAAAATCAAATATTCCTTGACATTAACGAAAGTTCGTCATGCCATTTCCAAATAGTATTTTCAACCTACCACCGACACATAATTAAAGAGAAATAAAACTCTAATGAAAATTTAAAACAACTACTCAAGCGATATCTAAACGAAGGGTTAAAGTTATAAATTGCATAAAAAGCATTTACCCATTACATTTTTCGAACTATGAAGTACGCTTAACCCACATTGTAGTAGAAGACATAACGAACGAGCAGGAGCAGCAAGTTATCAAATAAAAACACACAATAAACCACACAGGAATGAAAAAGAAAATATACCTCAAATTTTAGAAACATTTGACTTCCAATCTTAGATGCAAAAAATTACCTCAACTCTAAAATTTTCAAGAAATTAAAAATTGCAAGAAAATAAATATGAACGACACCCAAATAATAATAAACAAGGAGAAACCCCTTTACCCAAGTATCCAGGTCAAATATTTCACATAGACATTTTTTCAACAATCAGAGAACTGGTACTAACTGGTACTAAAATTAGCAATAGCTAAACCACAAGAAAACAGGAGCATTGAGGCCATCAGAAAACCATTAAGAGAAATTTTGTTTTATTTTGGACTACCGAAATCGGTTATCACCGATAATGAAAACTCCCTTAATTGACAGTCAATAGAGTTCATGCTAAAAAATGAATTAGGAATTGAAGTTTTTATCACACCACCGCACAAGAGTACAGTAAATGGCCAGGTCGAAAGATTCCAATGGAAAGATTCTAATGGCGATAGTAAGGTGCATAAAACAAGAAAAATGCATAGAGAACTTCGGCGAACTACTAGAATTGACAGTTTGCGAATACAATCATACTATTCACTCTACCACAGGCAAAAAACCAGTTGATTTATTTTTTTGGAGACCTACTTACTTTGGTACATAGGACTACGAAAAAACTAGAAACAACAATTATAAAAACTCATTTAAAAAACAACAGGACTTAGATTTTCGTACAACATTATAACAAAGTAGGGACTAAGATGTCTAAACGTTTTCAAGAAGAAAAAGTAAAAGAAAGCCAACATTCAACCGTGACTACACAATCCGGAAAAATTGTCGACAAAAATCATATAAAAAAAACAAAATTGCTCTATTTTCCCCAGCTTACCGGGTTCATCTCATGTTGCAATGCCCTTCACGAAATTTTGGATTTCTTCAAGTCTGAGCAAGCTATCATCGAACTCGGAGATAGTAAAATAGTCAGGAAATTTAAAATTCTACAGCCATATTAACATTAACAATTATATCGTTACCACAAACCATATACAAAAACAAGTAAAAGGTTCTATTGGGGAGCTCCCGACTAGGGGATACCCTGAAAAAAAAACATTCCCTTGGCAGGGTTCGAACTCGCAACTGACCGCATTACTTGCTGCCGCCTCTACTCAACTGCCACACCAATAATTGAATTTCGGTGAGAAAAAACAAACTAAAATAGCAGCACAGAAAACAATACAATCGCAATTGCAATGCTGTTGATGGAATTCAAAGAAGACGCGTGTGAATGTGTGTGTGTACATGTATACAGAAATTCTTGGAATTTGCGCTTGTTGCCCCAAACTCGAGGCCAGCAATAACATGCTTTATTTAATTACTTCTGTGTTTTTTAACCGATTGTGATGAAATTTTCTACATCTAATTGTGCTATAGAATATTTGTGTATTATAAAAAAGTCAATTGCATTTAAATTGTAGCTTATATTGGTGGTCAAAAATCAGAATTTCGATATCGGTTTTTATCGATTACTTGGGAACGGGACAACTTATCGAATATCAGAGACAAACTCGATCTGCGCGGGCACTAGGAGGACCTACAGCACTAACCATACAATGCATAGACTTGTCAAATGTCGGAATAATCGGATACCGATAAATCGTCAACGACTGAGCCCCATGGGTGACCGCGACCATTTTAGTGTGCCCAGACAAAGTAAGACTGCTGAGAGTGGCAGCCGAACGCCGGCCTCGAAAGCCGAACGTTCAGTATGAAGCCGCATTCCGCTCAGCGCACAACGTTGCTGCGGCTGATGCTGTTTTGTAATATATGTATCTTTTCAGCCCAAATACATACATATGTGTATATGCGTGTGCAGAGTGTGCCTCGCTTACACTTATTGCTTTGCGCACTTGTGTGCATCTCCTTCTTCCTGCATAGCTTCTCAAAAACCCCGAGATCTACAAACACACATATGTATGTGTTGTGTGGATGTGCGCACAAGCAGATCGCGGCGTTTGTCGCGAGCCAGAGATTTTTTCTTCAATTGTGTGCCCTTTGTGCCTGTGGTGACCAAAGGCACACACATTCAAATGCTCTATCATGTATTTCTTCGTCCAGTCAGGCATAATGAGAAGAATCTGATATATTTATATTTATTAAAAACTTAAATGACCCAAATGATATATTTATATATTATATTTTAATTTTTTTGTTTACTGTGGGGACCAATTTTGCTTAAAATTAAAAAAAAACTAAGTCGTATTTCTGCAAGGGTAATTCTTCGTCGGCTTGTCGAATAATTTAAGAAAAGACCAAACATTGAAAATGTTCAATTTTTTCGACTTGCTACTTGTGCACACGCGCACTCTTTCAAGTAAGCAGTTGTGTGACATTATTAAAGGGTTTGGCCTGTTCATGTGCAAAACTCCTATTTTCCATGGATTGTGTAAGGGTAAGGGTACCTGAACGTTGGCATGTGTGCATAATAACTCTTTGGGCCTGCCAAGCACACACACTTACACACTTTTCTATATGGATGAAAGCATTTATGCGTTTGTGTGCGTGTAGGTTGCCTGCCTATATTCTTGATCAGCATCAATAGCCGAGTCGATCTAGCCATGTCTGTCTGTCCGTCCGTCCGTATGTATGATCGCAAGGATCTCAGAACCTATAAGAGCTAGAGACTTGAAATTAGCTGTAGGTCCTCCTAGGGCCCGCGCAGATCGAGTTTGTTTCCGATATTCGATAACTTGTCCCGTTTCCAAGTAATCGATAAAAATCGATATCGCAATCCTGTTTTTGAGCAATTTCGGCAAATAATATGAGCTAGAGTCACTAAACTTGACATGTAGCTTCTAGAATAATAAATATATATCAAGTATCTTTCATTTTATACCTATCGCCACCTCCGCGCTACCGCCACATAGCTATAAATCAAGGTGATAATCCAACTTGTATAGCACATCAATTTAAGCCACAATTTATATGCATATATTGACTTATTGAGAATACACAAATATTCTATGGCACAATAAGATGAACTGTCGAAAATTTCATTAAGATCAGTTAATAAACACAAAGTTTATGTGCGCACGTGTTAGCAGCAGCTAGCGCAAATTCCATGAATTTCTGTATACATGTACACACACACATTCATGCGCGTCTTCTTTGAATTCTATCAACAGCATTGCAATTGCGATTGTATTGTTTTCTGTGCTGCTATTTTAATTGATTTTTTTCTCATGAAGACTTAATTATTGGTGTGGCTATTGAGTAGAGGTTCGAACCGTGCTTAGGAATTTTTTTTTTGTTTTTGGCTGGTGTGGCTGTTGAGTAGAGTCGGCAGCAAGTAATGCGGTCAGTTACCAGATCGATCCCTGCCAAGGGAACTTTTTTTTTAATTTATCGCGAGCTGCATTTGGTGTTGAAAGAAGAGGGTTCAGGGTATCCTCTAGTCGGGAGCTCCCGACTAGAACATCTTACTTATTTATTATTGGTTTTCTTTTATATTCTGTGAGTTTTGGAATTGTTTTGATTATTTATATTGGCACAGTATTCATTCTTGTAGGTTTTAAATGGTGAGTACTTAATAGGATACTCTCCGACACACTAATTGGGAACACAAAATCCTCAGACAAATATATTAAAAAAATTCACAAATTATTTTGGACTCTACCCCCACAACAACGGGGTACATACTTGTATTAAGATTTACTCTGTCTTTTTTTCTCCCTATATATATATATCTATTCAATGGAAGGCAGAAATTACACAGCCGTCCCCTCCAATTTGCCTTGAAAATTAGGGGGTTTGCAGTCAGAGTTGAATTTGTCATGCAGACCAGAACTGTTTAGAGCTGCGACCAGATCGCGACACAAAATTATGTATGCCGGTCAGGTGCTCCTGGGCCTCGTGGCGTAACGAAAGTTTATGGCGAAAAGATTTGTATTTACTTTAAGTATTTTGTATTCAGTTTAATTGTAATTTACATTTATACGACTGATGCCCGAATGTTTTTTTTAATTTAATTCAATGTTTGGTGGGGCTATGTCCGAACCACCGTAGCCAACCCTTCGGTTATAAAATAATTTTTCAAAGAGGGTTATATCCGGGCCCTATAGGGCTTATATAAGGTCTCAGAAGATAGCTGCGCTGCCAACGTGCATGCAGGCGCTTTGGCAGAATCTGTCGCAACTGACAGACAAAAGCTTATCGATATACCTTCATTACACAAGAGCAAGCTGTTAGGATCGTTTACGCGGTTCAATTTACAGAAGAAAAGATTCCATTTAATAATATAGAATCTTAAAAAAATTTTTTTTTTGGCTTGTTCTTCTTTTTGAAGCGAAAAAACGTGCTTTTTTGTTCTCTACATTTTGCTTTTTTTTTATTCTAATAAAACACCGGCGTTTTATTATCTCTATTCAAACAATTTTGTTATTCTGCTTGCCTTCTCGGTCTATTTTTTTCTTTTATCGCGAGTGCATGCTTGTTTCTTTTAAACATATTAACATTGATAGTTTTAAACTTGTCCTTCTGCATTTTTGTTTTGTGCGCTTGCGCTATTAGCTCTGTGGGTAAGCTGCTTGTTGTTATGCTTTATGTTTAACTGCACATCGCCTCCCTTTGTGTACAAGAACTCGTGAGCATGCAAGCAATCTATAAATAGATTACACTCTCGCACTCTCACGCTCTCGCGCCTTTCTTTCAACTTGTGCTTTGATCTATTTCTATTTTCCACCGGTTGTTGGTGTTGTGTACGCTATTAATCTAACTAACTCTCTTTTTACGTTTGGCTGCGTTGTTACAGTAGATTTTTGTTGTCTTCCTTAAAAAAAACTTGCCAAAAGCAAATAACGGCAAACCAATCGAGCATACCGTGCTAGCTATGTGATAATGTCGTGCATTCTAAATGTGCGGGTTACACTGGCCTAGTGGGGGATGCTATTGCCCAACGTAATGGCTTGCACTATAGTTGCGTCCCGTGTAGGGAGATTGATGGTGAAATGCGGGCGTTTGTGCGTCAGACCAACAATGGCTTTAGAGGTCTGATTGTTGGTTTTCGCAAACTAAACGATCAACTCACAGCCCTGGATACCCAATTCAATAGCCTAAATCTGTTGTATGAGTCTCCAGGGCCGAAAAAGGCCACTCCTAGGGATTTGCCGTTGCTAAATACCCTTCAGCCACCCACTGTAAGATCATCTAGCTCAAGCCGGATATCTCAGAATTCTCAATTTTTACCTCAAAATTCACCACTTTCAGATGTGATCGAGCTTCCCGTATCGGAGGTGGAGTACTCATAGCTGTCGAGTCTACTCTTTCGTCCGAACGCATTGAACTGCCCATCTCAGATATCGAGTTGGTGGCTGTAAGAGTTGTATTTGGAAGTTTCTGTATCTTTATTTCATGTTCCTATATACCCCCACTATCTAACATATCTATTTACCAAAGCCAACTTAACACTATTAAATCTATCTCATCCCTACTTTCTGATAGGGACTTTTTAGTTGTTCTTAGGGACTTTAATCACCCAGATGTCGATTGGTCATCGATATTAGACTCAAACTTTCTGTTGCGCTCTTCATAAAATTAATTTATTGATGGTTTACATGAAATGTCCTTACGGCAGGTTAATTGGGTGCGCAATTCAAGAAATAGATCTGACCTGACTTTCGGGTTGGATTCGTTCGACAGTGTTGTGCACAGGATTATCCCGCTTACACTTCCTCAAGACCCTTTTCATCCAACTCAGGATATGGTCTTTGATCTACCAGCCCTAGTGCCTATCAAGGAATTGGAATTAGCTGATCGTGTCCATTATTTCTGAAAAGCTGATTCTCATAAACTAAATGATCTTATTCCGCAAGTCGACTGGTTTGGGACCATTACAATTGTGCAGACATTGATGTTGCCATTAAACTATTTTATGATACCTTGTTCTCGCTCTTTGATGTCTGCGTTCCTCTTGATCCCCCAGCGAAGACTTATAGGCCTCCCTGGTTCACAAGGGAACTAACGAGAGAGATTAAAAAATGTCTTATAAAAAGTTTAAGAAATCGGGAAATCAGTCTAATTTTTCCCGTTATGCAATTGCCCGAGCAAATTTTTCTACTCAAAATTCCAAATGCTATAAGGATTACCTTTGCCGGAAGCAATTTTTTAACTTTATCAACCCTAAGTGTAAGACATACATTCTGCAAGTTTGGAGATGAGAGCGCGAATACTGATTTCAGTAGGGCTTTCGAGTCCGTTAACCACTCTTTTCTGCTTCATAAATTATGACTTTTCGCCTTCCCAGTCAATCTCTTGAACTGGATTTTAGACTATTTGCGTTACAGAACCCAAAAGATTCTTTTCAGAAATCCGTTGTCTAAACGTAATCTGATGCCTTCCGGTATTCCTCAAAGTAGTCATCTTGTCCCGCTACTCTTTACTCTTTTCATCAGTGACCGTCCCTCGATACTGTGTAACTCTCGAGTATTAATGTATGCCGATGCATACATTTGCATAAAAAGATATGGCATCATGTTATCTTTTACAAGCCGACATTGATGCGTTTCAGTCTCGGTGTCGAAGCAAACTCTTAAATTAATAGTGCTTTAAATGTAAGGTAATTACTTTCTATAGAAGCCCTCTTCAATTGGTTTCTTACATCCTTACCGCTCGAGCGTGTTTACAGTACTTCTAATGAAGTTAATGATCTAGGTGTCATCCATGATCCTAAACTTAAATTCGATTTTCATGCTAAGACCGTGGTCAATAAGGCCAGAATTATTTTGGGTTTCATCAAGCGATGGACGAAGGAGTTTGACGATCCGTACACGCCAAACACCCTTTATATATCATTGGTACGACCTATACTTGAGTATGCCTCAGGTATCTGGTCACCACAAAATTCTATTTATCAAGACAGAATTGAATCTATACAGAAACAATTCTTGTTGTTTGCCCTTCGTGGTTTACATAAATTTTGCTAATATGAAAATCGCATTTAAAGACGAAAAACTCATCTACGTAATCGACCTCAAAAAATCAGATAACTGAATTTATGAACATTTACTTTTAAAACCCTTAAGGAAATTGAAAATGTAATTAAAATACGATATGAAAATGTAATAAAATGTAAAAGTGCCGTTTTTGCTATTAACAATCAATGTAAAAATATTATTAAAATATATAAAATCAATAGAACCAATAGATACAGGCATTATACATCTTACGACTTTAACGGCAACATTGCTATGAATGAATTACGTTATGAATTACAACTAATTTAACGATCATTTGTAATTAAATTAACTGTACATTAGGCATAGGAAATGATTTTTTTCCTTTATATAAAACCTTCAACTTTAAACCACTAGCAGCCGTGATCCAACTGGAGAGACCGTTAACGTCGATAGAAGAGGTGTTGTCACTGCAGCTGATGAGAGATCTTAATACCAAGAACACTGAGAGGATAGGTGTTTTACGAGCCAATTTCAAAGCAAACAGCATCACTAATCTTGGAGTAACATCCGGGATACCATTGATTTTCGTTGCCTATGCAATAAAACTTAAGCTGTGCAGGCAAACCACTGTTATTGAGGAAACAGCCACGCCCACTAGCAACGAATAGCGCCCAGACGAAACTGAAGCTTCCCAGAAAACCACTTAAACAAACATAGAAAAATCCACGATCTACTTGTTTTTCCTAACAATCGACCGGGACGTTCGAGATCACAGTGAGAGGAGTTAACATCTAAGTTACCCAAAATACCAACATTTGGGCAAGCAGCTTTTCTAAATTTGGTTCCCGCACATAGCTAGTCAACGTGGTGGGAAAAGCTGACATAAAGGTGTTGCGTATGCAACTTTAAGTGCACACGAGGTCAACGCGAAAGAAATGCGCACCCCTGCGAAATGCACCAATTCTGCATTTCCACATACGCAACAACATTAGCTTCTAATTTAAACGTTAATTTTAGTTTGGAATAACAACCCAATGTAAGCACTTAGTGCTGCCTATAAATAAATAAATATTTTTTATAACTTATAACAACCGAATTGGTTGATTTATATTAAAGGCAAACCATATTCAATTGCTAATGCATTGTCCAAAATTAAACTGAAAAAAATCATTTCGGTGAAGCCACTCAACATAGCGCAGACGAAGACAGTGGTGACCATTCAATTAACAGAAAGCCAACCAATTTATCAAAAAAACAAATAATTTTCATTAAATCCGATAAAAAAAAGATAGAACAATCGACTATTTTCGGCAATTAAATAATTACAATCCATTACGATAAAATGACCCCTGAAAAGGTTAAACTGTTCTTGCTTGATTATTTCATTACTAAAAATATCATTGTGACTGATGCAGTTTTTTAAGTCATCCAAACACCTCACAAAGAAATCATTAATACCTCTTACACTAAAGTGATCCGTAGTCTTATCCTATTAAAAAACGTAAGCTCATATGCCGAATTCAAAGAAATTATAATCCAACCACATGAAAAATTTCCTGGCATCCAATAGGTGACCGTTATTTTAAAAAATCATTATTTTCTAAATAGCCAACTGTTAATCCAAAACAAAGCACATAGACACAATTATGCCTTTTAAAATTACACCCAAACCTTAAAACTACGTCAGTTGCATAGACTAATATTCAAAACTTGCCACCCGTGAACAAATAAAAACAAAGGACTGGATATAGTGTAAAAAGGCACTTATGCGTATATTTATCAGTTATGTAAGCCCAAACTGTTAAAGAAAAACCCTTTTAAAAGAAACAAAAACGAAGAACAAATCCATCCACTACTTCAAAACACAGTTTAAGAAACGAAAGAAATGCAATCAAATCCCAATCCCACAGTTTTCTGGAGTACAATAATGATGTTGCTTCTGTTAATCACCATAGGCCACACACAACACATTCAAATAAATAACATCGGTACCAACCATGGCTACTTTCAAATAAACGAATTCAGATGAAAATGATCGAGTGGAAATTCAGACAAAATTTAGACAGTTGCACAAAATTCGATGTCTATCAATGATGTCTATCATTAATTAGCTTTTAATTTAGACATTAATTTAAGTTGGAAATAACAACTCAACGTAAGCACATAGTGCTGCCTTTAAATAATTAAATATTTGTTATACTATATATTCAAAAAGGCGTTTTTTCAATTTGGGTTGGACACCGAAGATAATTTGGAATTCATATTGGACAATATTTTATGATGTAAAAAGTTTAAAGCAAGGTCTATAAGCAAAAATATTATATTGACTGAGGATTAAAGATAATTTTGCAGTTGAGCACACTCAACCACATCGTTCTTACTTGTTTTTATATTGAAGAGAAGGCCGCGACAGTAATTACCACAGTGGACCCACAGTGCAAACCGCAACACACATAACAATGAACTGCAACGAGCAGAGAGCGACAAAAGGTCGAAAACCACGACAGACAAAAATACACAATTGACGCAATGTTGATGCGTCTATAGGGTCCAAGATACCTAATGTTTCTTGTAATCTGAACAAATCCATTGAACAAAATTTAAATGGGTTAAGGGTAAGAAAACAGTAAAGCTGTAATGTCATGCAAAGAAAAAAAATTATATATTCATTTTTATACCCTGAACCCATTAAAATGGGTAAAAAGGGTATTATGTATTTTGCAAATGTATGTAACAGACAGAAGGGAGCATCTCTAACCCAATAAAGTATATATTGTATGTATTTAAGTTTGATTGCCACAACTTCACTTATGTACAAGTATAGTTAGCTTTATTGTTTGTTTATTACCATTTATATAAAAAATATCTGTCAAACCTATTTTTAAGATTAGTTAAATATAACTGAATTAATATCCAGAAAATCAAACATTGGTATGACTCAAGTTATATCTTCTTGTAATTCATAAAAAACGGTTGATAGCTTAAAAACGTATTTTAAAATCGTCTATAATTTGAGTTTTGATGATAGTTGCCTCTATTTGACTGCCGGTTTTGAGGATTCCTCGATCCATTATAATTATTACGTTGTTGATAGTTTGAATCGGTATTTCTTTGATGGTATGATGCACTTTGATGTGGATAGTAACCTGCAATATATATAAAAAGAATTCAAATAAGAAATTGTAAATAAGCATAATTGTTGAAATCTATATATGCATATTTATAACAAGTAATAATTCTCACTCTACTCGGGGAATCCAGACTAGGACATACCCTAAACCCAGCGCCGAACTGCAACTCAATCATTCGAGCTTTCTTTTATATGCATGCACAAAAATCGTTCACAAATAATATTGGTGTTTTGTAGTCCGATTTCAATGAAATTTTAATTGCTTAAATGTGGCATACTAGTATGTGTATACCCAAAGCCCAGACTTACTTCTAAAAATATGTTTTTAGCTTTAGAACCTATATCATTTTTTGTTTATAGCTTCTTCAAGATATAATATATGGTCAAGAAACCTAATCTGAAAATCGATTATAATCGTTTCCATGAAAACAACGTGAATTATGGAGGATTTCAAATAAACTGTGCAGCTAATAAGGTCTCTTTCAAAATTTTAAGCAGACATTTTGCCATATTATAATTACACCCTTACCAATTTATAATTTCCGGGTATAAGAATCATTTGCCGCATTTTACGATCAATCATAACTTGAGAACGGATCGATCGATTTGTTTTTTAGTTTGTAATTTGCAACAGATTGTACTTGAAATACTTATCGAAGATTTAATTATTATAAACTTGATTTTACATTCAAATCAAAATGGATATTACTAAAGATCATTCCAGATTCATATTCATATGTCAACAAATTTGAGATACGTCATGCATGATCAGCGCTAGAAAACTAAGAAAATTTATTTCTTTGCCAACCAAAGCCTAAGCATTGAATAACAACACCTATATACATAATTCACACATGCATAATTCACACATACAAACATAGGAGCTTGCACGCCTTTGGCTGAGACAAGAACTTCTCTCGAGCATACACTGTACAAAAACTAAAGTGAAATCAATCTTTGTGTGCTATTTTTCTAACATAGTGCACAAGATGCTCTTTGTGAATAAATTATTTTATTCTTAATATTTCCGGTAATTTGAATAAAGCATGCATTTCATGGATAAAGCAAATGTACTTTGCGTCGATCTTAAGTTCAAAACTTTTTTGAACGAACAGCCGTCGGCATGCATGTCGTGTGAAGCCTCAAAGGCCAGATGTAAGGCCAGGCTAGAAATTGTGCGTCGCATTCAAATGTATGGGCGTTACTCATTTTAGTGTTTATATTGTCTTTGGTAATACCTTCAATAGTCAGGGACTAATAGACAAAAGTTCAAGTGGCACTGGAAGGTTTACATTTTTACATTTTTTACATTCTTCACACCGAAGAATGAATTATCTGACACTGGACGACGCGCCATTTGACAGACTTAACGATGACCTCGCACGATCACGTTAATTGTTTAGACACAACTTCCTCTATCTATCTCTGACGAACACAATGATTTTAGAAGCCAGGGAAAGAAAAAAAAAACATTCACGCTTTGGAAGATGCTCAGTTCGAAATTGCCACAATAAAGTTATCACTTATATACACTGTTGAATCAACAGAAAAGCCGCTCAACTGCTTTCGAAAAAAAATAATAGAAAGAAAGCAGAACTTTCTCGGATCGAACAATCACAGTTGGCAAATAACTCGACACGTCATAAATTTCTCAATAATGCAAAGGTTGAATAGCACAAAATATAAATTTCTAAACAGGAGATAAGGTCCTTGTAAAATCAAATAAAAGACAGGGAAATAAACGTAGTCGATGCGGACTTGGGGATCGTAGTCTTAACTAAAGATTATGTGACTACTAATTTTAGCCAATACAAAATTAAAAACTATCCAAATAAATATAAACACTTTACGAAACATTGCTTTCAAGAAATAAGATATTTATTTAAGAACTTGAAATTCTAATAATTAACCCAACCAATGATTTACAAAACATAGTTAACGATCGTCCTACAAAAAACCTTTACTGACTTGATGGAAATAGCCCAAAACAAGAACCGACTACGGGATACTCTGAAGCCTCCAACCCAGCTCGCGCTAGATGCTAATTTGCTTTAGCAGTTATATGAAAGGCTCGCACTACGAGCTTATTTGCTTTGGCAGTTATATGAAAAAAAAATAGTTCATGCAATAGGACTCGAACTTGTTACAGACCGCACTATATGCCACCGCCTTTACTCGAAAGCCATAACAGCAATTCACTTTTGCTGAGCAAAAACGAATTAATATATTATCACATGCGCACAGCACAGAACAAAATATAATCACAATTTCAATGCTGATTATAGAATTCAATAAAGACGCGCATGAATGTGTGTGTATATGTATTCTTGCAATTTGCGCTAAAATGAAAGATTCTTGATCCGTATATATTATTTTATAAGCTACATATCCAGTTTGGTTACTCTAGCCTTCAAAACCTAAGAGATTTGCTAAAAAAACACAATTTCGATTTAAATCAAATGCTTCGAAACGGGGCAAGTTATCGAATACCGGAAACAAACTCGATCTGCGCGGGGACTAGGAGAACCTACAGCTAAAATTTCAAGTCTCTAGCTCTTATAAGTTCTGAGATCCTTGCATTCATACATACGGACGGACGGACAGACGGACGGACAGACAGACGGACATGGCTAGATCGAATCGGCTATTGATGCTGAACACGAATATATTTACTTTATGCAGCCAGAGATGCTTCCATGTGCATGTTACATACATTTGCAAAAAAAAATTATACCCTACTTTTAACTATTTTTAATGGGGTCAGGGTATAATGAAATTCAGAGGATTGTTGATATTATGAAATGAGTATTACTTTTGAGTGTCAAATATTGTACAAAAAAAACCGTTAATGTTGTCAAATTTGAATGAATATACTCTATACACATGCTGCTTTCCAAATTTTCTATACACCAACGCAATAAACTCTCAATCAAACTTTCGTGCAATGCCATAACCATTTCGAATTAAATCAAAATCAAGACTTGCAAACCGAAAACGAGTCAAAATGTTCTTAATTTTACTTTTTAAACCTAATTGATTTTTTAATTTACCTTGCATTGGATGATTGTTATAATTTACGCAATTTCTTCCATTATTTTGATATGCAAACCTTTGTCCGTTGTCGATACGTTGTGTTCTAATGCTGGAGGATACAAGTCTTTGAGCGCCGGGAGGAATGTAAGCCCTTTGAGAATGGCCTCCAAAACCTAAAACATAGAAATCATAAATAAACAGTATTATATTATATGCCCGGCCAAGTTAGTTGCTTATCCCAAATTATCGCGTTTCCCACCAGTAATAAATTTAAATCCACCCGTACTATCTATCAAGACATATTTCGCATAAACATAATTAAATTAATTTGAAATCTATCGAATTACCAAAAGTTTTCACTGTTTTCTGATTATTTGATTTCCGTGGAGAGCATCTCAAAAACAAAAAAAAAACAAGTAAGAGGTTCTAGTCGGGACCTCCCGACTAGGGAAAACCCTGAACCCTCTTATTCGAACACCAACTGCAGCTCGCGCTACGCGCTCGTTTGCTTTAGTCGTAATAAAGATTAAAAAAAAAAAAATTCCCTAGGCAGGGTTCGAACTCGCCTCTACTCTACAGCCACACCAGCCAAAAAGAAAACCAATTTCCCTGGTAGGTTTCAGACTCGCAACAGTCTGGACTACTTGCCGCCGCTTCTACCCAAGTGCCACACCAGTTATTGAGTCTAGATGAGAAAAAAACGAATCTTAATGAAATTTTCACAGATCTTATTGTACTATAAAATATTCGTGTATTCTCAATATGACAATTGCATTTAAATTTTGGCTTTTATTAGTGGGCAGCATAAATTGATGTTTTCACTTGACTTTTAGCTTTGTGGTTGTAGCAGGGAGGTGGTGATAGCTATAAAATGACAGATAATTGATATATATATATGCATATACTATTCTAGAAGCGCAGGCACTAGGAGGACATACAGCTAAAATTTAAAGTCTCTAGCTCTTGGTTCTAAGATCCTTGCGTTTATACATACGGACAGACGGACGGACAGACAGACAGACGGACATGGCTAGATCGACTCGGCTGTTGAATATATTTACTTTATGGTGTGGGAGATGCTTTCTTCTGCCAGTTACATACATTTGCACAAAAACATTATACCCTTTTTACCCATTTTCAATGGGTTCAGGGTATAAAAATATTTGGCATATACAACCTTTGAGCCGTATCTTCCATCCAACAGAGTTGGATATTATGAAAATTAATTACAAATAATAAGAAATCTAGATAACAAGAAACAATGTAAATAAGCAAATTAAATTTGTCATGGCTAAGATGGTGATGACCCTCCCTAAACCACCCAATTAGAGTTAGACTCCGTTTTGATACAAATATGTAAACGTGTTTAAAGTTTAATTGGGATTCAAAATCATATAACACCTTGATCTTTTTGTGTTAATATTTTTGTTCATCTGGTTTTGTAATTCTTACTTTCTTCGTAAAGAGATGTTTTCTGACTGCCGCGTATAGACTAGCCTCATGATTTGTTTAATTTAATTTAGCTTAGGTATATTCTAATTTTCACCAAACATATTTTAGATCAGTGATTTATCAAGATTTTAATAAATACATTTTTCAAACTTAGGCTGACCGGATGAAAAATTTAAATGCTTTAAACAACTCTGAATAAATAGATGTGGGTCTTCGGTATTGTGAAAGATCCTTTAGTGTCGTCCGCACATATATTTACTATAATGCCATCTAGGCAGGCATAAACAACACTTCGCGATAAAACCTTTTGGCGGAAAAGGTTCACAAACTATTTTACACATAAGACTGTTTAAACTGACTAATAAAATAACTGACTGATTCGTGTCAAATTGTTAATTCAGCAAATGCACAAAAAAAACTGATTTTAACATTTGTTTTTCATAAGATCTGTCGTGTTTTGAAATTCTACCTGCAACTGAGGTAAATTGGCAGTAAACCGTAAACCGTTGAGTTCGGGTTTTATCCCCACCAACTGATCGGCTAAAACTCATTTTTAAATATATTAAATCCACTTCCCTAGGTGGAAAGTGGTGGTCAAGATTTAAAAGCGATCATCCGATCTGATTCTAATTCAGTTATCCATCACACTACTGGCCTTAAAATTATTTTTTTATATTTATCGCTATGCTAATGCTTGTGTCTTTGTCAAATGTATTTGTATTTGTTTTTATATTTTTGAAATAGTTGCTTTTGCATTTCTTCCTTTGTTTTTGAAACAAATCTCGATAATCCGCTAATGTTTTGTTATAAGAGCTGTACATAATAAAAGGTGAAAATGTGCTTCACCGATAGTAGAAAACCCACATAAAAAAAGCGATTGTGGAAAATCCACTACGCTGAGTAATGATGGGAGTTCAATAAAAAAATCGCTTTCTTTATACATTCATAATAATTTGGTAGTATGGTAGCATGTAAAAAATAAGAAACACCAGCTATCTTTGATGCGCCGAAAGTTAAGCTAAGCATAGCTTAAAAGTATTTTTAATGGGCGACAGATCAGCAAATAGCTTTAATAGAGTTGAGACCAAGCCAGAGCAGTGAATCAAAATAATAATAATAACAATTTTAAAGACAGATTGAAAATAACAATAATTTAAAATATTATGCACATATTGCAATAACAATCGTTATGAAATATCCCATGTAAATTGGTTTTATTTGTATTTTTCTGTATTTTTCTTTGCTGCAGAGAAGTTAGTATTATTATTATTTTGCAAATAACAGAACCAGATTTAAAAACAAAAAAGGAATAAGATAAAATATATAGAAATACACTTCAATTTATATTTAAATAATGATGGTTTTGCGCTTTGGCTGCTGCCAGTCGGTGCTAACTATTTAATGAAATCACATAAATATTAGCATCGACTTAAAAACATTCTACCATGCCAACCTCAGTATACAACATAGATAAGTGAATACAAATTTGAGATGGATCATGGATCATGGCGCAAGAAACCTAAAACATATAGCATCAGTAGAAAAGGCCACTGCAGTGAATAACGACACATTCGAATATACTTTGATGTTTGTATATTAACACACATGCAAACATTATTTCTTGCACGGCCCCCATAGATTCGAAGCTATTTTTAGCGTTTTCGCTCAAGGGTAGCGTTTTAGTTCATAACTTTGAAAAAATCAAATAAAGTATGTTGTTGTAGGGCGTTACTCATCTGAGTGTTTATATTGTCTTTTACCTAGCCCTGCTTGGGTCTTGAATATAAAATTTTTTACCGCGTCGATTTATTAAAAAGCGAACAGACAAACCAGGTTTTTGGGTACATTCTGGGATTTTTAGCTGGTTCCATATAATTTTGAAAGGTATACAACATTAATTAAAAAATTAATTACGTAAGCTTTTAACTAATTTTACACCTTGTAGGTGAATTTATTCAATCCACGAACTGTGTGTATTGTAAACCAAAAAGCCGTAGCAAAAAAACACTTAAAATATTTCTATATTTTCAGTAATATTTTACATAATTTATACAATTCTTATCTTTGAGGAGTAAATACGGGTGAGCTCAGCCAGCTGCAAAGCTCAGATATAAAAGGACTCTATTTCTTGTAATAAACTAATCAATAGCGAAACCTAAGTCGTCAATATAAGCAGAATCGACAGTCAAACTTTTGAAAATCTATCGCACACCTCACAACTAACTGTAAATATATCAAAGCATACACTATTTGCTTCGCTGACCAGCATTCAAGCCACGCAAATAATCAAAACAAATATTATCACTTAAAACGTATCAGATGAATTTTCACGAAGATCTTTGAAACTTATCTCGAAGACGATCGGACAGAAAAAAAAATTCATAGAACTTTTTTTGCGCGATTTTTTCTTAGTGTGTACCTTCATCATATTAAGTAACTAAATTGAAAATTACAGCTTCCTAACTCTTACGGGTTGGCTGTGCGTTTATCACCCATCAGTCAGTTAAAACAAACTGTTTTATATATACACTTTATAGGGTCCGAGATGTTTCCTTTACACACAATTAGAATACCCTATATGAGGGTATAAAAATACATATTATATTATGCAGACGATACCGATAATTGGTCCATTTTTGTTATTTTCCGAGTGTATAACTTGGGGAGGGTCCACAGCGTTTGGAAGCCTTTTAGCTAGGAAGGTGAAGTTTTCATCATACTTCGGGTCCTTAAACACAGCTGTTACAACTTCATTTTTTATAATATCAGGTAAGCCAGGTATTGGAGATTTCAAATGACTAGAATGAAAAAAAGAAAAAATTGAAAATGTTTAAAAGTATACAATATATGAGTATGAAATTTTTACACAATATCATGTTACAACGAATGGCACCATTAAAATCAAAACGTTTTTTGACTTATAATAGTCTTCAATTAAATGAGCGATGTGTATTTATATATTAAGTGAGCAATGAATATTAACGAATATTAACTTTCAAAAGCCAACAGCCACAACATCTAGTGTTGTAACGTAATAGTAATATGAGCTATATAATAAGCATTTTGTAATAAAATCAAGTTGGGCACTCTAAAAATGGAAGAGAGCACGAGGTGACAGCGACATATAAGAAAAAGAAGAAAAAAAAGTTTAAATATAGAAGATCAGGTGTGGGGTTTACCCAAAAGTTCGCTGATTAATGCTATACGCCAATATCAAGTCATCAAAATTAGAGCTTGTGCGGCTGCTTGCATAGTAAGAAGTCCCTGTGAGCAACGAAGCGTCGATATACCAGTTGCGTTTTCTGGTAAAATCGGGAGTGGCCCAGTACGTCAGGAGTTGCGGATCTGAATGCTAAAAATTTCGAGGCAGGACAATTCGACGAGCAGCCTGCAAAGCTGCATTTTGGAAAAGTGAGCCCTCTGGCCGAGTGTCCCTTATTTAGATGAATTAGCGACAGTAATGAATGAGATCACATTGAACACTGCTCGTAAAAATCTTGTTGAGCTGAGGGCATGTGTTGTCGAAATTAAAAACGGAGTTGTGGCACCCGATCCACGTTGCCGTGTGGATATCATTTATTTCAAGGCCACCGATTTCCAATGCTGTTCACGAAAATGCGACAAACTAAAAGGAGCTAAGCGATCTAGTCAATATATTAGGCCCTGCAATGACCATTCACGAGGTTGGAAAACGATTGCAAAGTCGCTTGATTGGAAAAGGAGGATAACTTTTAAGATATTTCATTGTCATGCGAAAAATTGCTCAGCAAGAAAATTTGAGAAAGCAGACGTTGTCAAGTACATAGTTGACGAACTTTGAGACCGTTCCAGATGCGCCGTTCCGTTGTGTTATTGCACCTCGTTGAACGAAATGCAAATGCAAAAAATTTTTATATTTCGGGCATCTTTCGTAGTTCAAATAGAGCATCTGAGCAAGGATTGTCTGGTTCAGTTATTTTGAATTGGCAAAATCGCTGCCATGGGTACCAATCATTCATGAAGGAAGCGATAAATCATTCATCCAATAAGTAAGTCTATGACTACTTTGTCAAGGAGGAAGCACAGAAAATAACAATATTTTTGAATGGTTAGACATCGGAAGCCCAGTAAGCTTTGCGACCAAATCACATCTAGCAATAAATACCCAAATAATGACTGAGCAGTAACCCAATTATGACTTATGGAAAGGTAAAGTGCTTAGGTTTATTTCAAGAAAAATATTATGAAACTGAAGTTTTTGCTATTCAAGACTTTACTTTACCAACACCGTTGATGCTCGCGAGAGATGTATTCAATATATTTAAACTTAAGCTTGTTATAAACAAAAATGTTGAAGAAAGTACAAATATAATGATATTGCAGCATTAGTACAGAAATCGTGTAATGCATCCCTGTTTGCCAAGGTTCTAGAATATAACAAGAATGTAACAACACCAAATACAGCTCGCGCTACGCGCTCGTTTGCTTTAGTAGTAATAAAGATACATTAAAAAAAAAAGTTTCCTTGGCAGGGTTCGAACTCGCAACTAACTTTCCGCCGCCTCCGACCAACAGTCACACCAAACAAAAAAAAAAATAGTTCCCTCGGTAAGGTACGAACTCGCTACAGACCACACTACTCGCCGCCGCCTCTATCCAACAGCCACACCAATACTTAACTCTTAATGAGAACAGAACCATCTAAAATAACATACAGAAAACGATAATTGCAATGCTTTTGATAAAATTTCAAGAATGAATGCGCATGAATGCGTGTGTGTACATGTATACAGAAATTCTTGCAATTTGCGCTTGCTGCCGTAAACACGTAGGCTGCCAAAACATTTTTTCTTTCGTGCTTCTTAGCCTATCTTGATGAAATATTCTACAGTACATATTGTACTAGAGAATATTCGAGTATTATCAAAGAGTAAATTTTATTTAAATTGTGGCCTACATTTTGGGCATAAATTGGTTTATTTACTCGATTTATTGCTATGAGGTAGTAGCGGGGAGGTGGTGATAGGCTTAAAATTAATATACTTGATATATATATATATATACTATTCTAGAAGCTACATGTCAAGTTTGGTGACTCTAGCTCTTATTTACAAAAATTGCTGAGAAAAAACAGGAATCCTATATCGATTTTTATCGATTACTTGGAAACAGGGCAAGTTATCGAATATCGGAAATAAATTCGATCTGCGCGGGGACTAGGAGAACCTACAGCTAAAATTTCAAGTCTCTAGCTCTTATAAGTTCTGAGATCCTTGCGTTCATACATACAGACAGACGGACGGACGGACGGACAGACAGACAGACGGACAAGGCTGGATCGACTCGGCTGTTGATGCTGATCAAGAATTTCGATATCAATTTTTATCGATTGCTTGGAAACGGGGCAAGTCATCGATTAAGGGAAGCCAACTCGCACTCGTATTGCGTTCCTACATGCGGACGGACGGACTGACAGACGGGCAGAATATACAGACTTTATGGGGTCGGAGATGCTTCTCTCTGCATGTAACATACATTAGTACAAATACATTATACCCTTTTTATCCATTTGTAATGGGTTCAGGGTATAAAAAAATATGCATTAATGGATGGAAAAATAAGAAACTATATGAGACAATTTTCCCTTGCCTCTAATAGAGGATTGTATATCTTAGGTTGCTGTGTAGCCTTAAAAACGGCCCATCGTTAATTAGAGAATTCACTTTTAATGTGTTAAAATATATATGGTAGGGTGGTCCCGATCCATATGGTCTATACGGATGATATTAATTTGGCTGCTCACACCATTAAGGAATACCATGATATTTACATTTTTATATTATCTTCTAAAACAACGGCACTTTGCAGCAGAAGAAATTTTATCGAGCGATGAGCTTTGAAACTTTGAAACTGAGTTAGGTAGACTAATAATATATTATATCCCTTACTGCTCCCGGAAGGTAGCCGAGTCTCGTTACCACAGATTTTTGCTTGATACGCTAGCCATAATCTATGCTATACCTCGATTTGGTGGGCATCCAGAAGACACACACATTACCGATTGCAATTCCCCAGTTTAAACCTTGAGTAAAAAATCTTTAACTAAGTAGGCAAACTGAGAAAGGACACTAAGGGCACCATCGACTAGTATGTAATACCCCATGCTCATTAAACGGAGAACCTAAACCTGTGAGCCTGTGTTATGTCCTTTCGAGAAGTAAGGTGCTGAATTATTCCGAGCAGAGTCCTTCTAATCTGGTAGACTTGAACAATGCTGATATTATAGCCCGTAATAAAATAATAAAAGAACAAAAGAAACTGTGGTTGGAATAGTGGGAGCTACTCCACAAGATATCGACGTATTATTACAGACCGAACAAATGAACGATTCGGATGTATCTATAATGCATGAGAAATTAGAGAAATATAATATTACCTCACCTCCCGGTGAGGAAAAGTTGTGTCAGTATGCACCCGATCGTATGCAGAATAATTTGGTAAGTAATTCTTACTAGGAGTTGGGTCGTCTTGCTGCCGAAAGGTGTGCTAATGATCTAAAAAGAAAATACTGGTTACCCTTACCCTAAATTCCCTTTGATACACTTCATATTGAACTTTTGGGTCCACTGACCATTTAGGCCCAATGTCCACTATTATTTCAAAACGAAAGTATTGATTATTAACTAGCGGGTACAACCAGGCCTTGCTCGTGGCACGTATGCTATAAAAGAACTGTTCTCAAAAAGCTTTGAAACTGATCGGTTACCAAACAACTTTCATACAAACGTTTTCCGCCAATTTACACTGTTACGGGTGAAATTTCCCTGGTTTCTGTGAAAAGTGTGAAACACGTCTCAAATGATTTTTCTTATAGATCTTTGGAAACGAATTTGAGCGCGAAACGTCACCCACCAAATCTTTGACCTCCATTTCCTCCAAGGAGGAATTGATTTTCCTAAAAGTGTAAAACACCCCTCAAATGAATTTGAACAAAGATCTTTGAAAATAAGTTCGTTTTTCCCGATTTTTCCAATTTTCCGATTTTTGCGGGTGGAAAATCCCGAAACCCCGCTTAACGTGCACCTACACCACATAAAGTAACTACAGTGAAAATTTCAGTTTCCTAGCTCTTACGGCTTGTGCTGTGCGTTGATCACCAATCAGTCAGTCAGGACAAACAGTTTTATATATAGAGATTATCGATGCGTTTACTATATTCGTTAAATTATACACGGTTTATTCTACTGGTACTAAAGAAGTAAATGTCTCATTGGAGAAATACCTTCAATAAACTAGCCGCGCGAACGCATTGTTTTACAACGTACGAGCAGGTTGAACGTGTTTACCGTGTTACTGACTGGGTTCTGAGTGCGTTCTGACTTATCTGAACCACTGAATTAATCTGACTGATATAAGTTGACAAACCATGTTGAGTTTGCATTCATAATTCGAAACTATTCCTATTCGGCTGTGATCAGCGTGGGCCTTTAGTAGACGAGCTGAAAAAATACCTTGGAGATTGTTTCTTTTTTTTTGGGATTAAAAACTTTTATTTACATCTTATATGCTTTTACTGTAGCTTAGCAACTTTCATCAGCGTGAAAATAGTTTCGACGAACTTCTTAAATTAAATAACATTAAAAATGAAGCAAGTGCAAAAATGCAAAAATCGCAAGAACGTAATAAAACCCAAAATGATTTAAGATATAGGGCACCTTCCCAATATATAGTAGAAGGTATTATTCTGAGTTGAGTATGAAGTTGAAGTCATCAGTCGACGTCTCCTCATTTGGCCTGCAATAGACTGATTCAAAGTCTACGTTACCAGCATCAATGGAGACTATCACAGTAGAATATTAGTAAACACGTACTAGGGCCTCTAGATCTAGAACTTTACCTGAAATGCCATTGACATTCCAGATTAGCACCTTTAGTGGTGTGTTCATTTGGATAGCGGTTAACGCTGTTAAAAGGGTAAGGATATGCTGTTTCAGCGCGTAATCTTGCCCAGATTGTTAAAAACGATCATGGTGCCTCTTTGGCCCCACCAAATCCTGTTTTTCCTGCAGCCCCATCAGCTCCTACTTTAACTGTTGTTGCCCCTCGTAGACAAGTTTTCGTGTGTTCTCGACTTTCGTCTGACACCACTTGTGAGTCATTGGCAACCTATATTGCTAGCAAATCTTCTGCTAGCGTGTCAATTACCAAATTTAATTTCTCCACTCCTCATGAAATATCATCATTCAAAATAAATGTTTCACATGATATGTTCCCAATAATTTGTGATCACAAATTTTGGCCACCACACATGATTGTTCACGAGTTCAAGCCAAAAAAGCGTAACCAGCCTGTCACCCTTCCAGTCCCTTCGATACAGGGTACCATTTCTGCCCCAAAAAACTAACTTCTTCTTCTGACCAAGTCTCTATTCATTATTAGAATGTCAGAGGTCTCATTTCCAAACATAAAAATATTTTCATGGCCAGCACTTCCTTCGATTCGGATATAATCGCATTTTCAGAAACATTGTAAAATTCAACCATATCTGATATTGAGGATTTTTCGAATAATTTTATCTTGCATAGAAATGATCGCCCGACTCGAGGTGGTGGGGTATTAATTGCCGTTAAAGCCACTCTCCAGTCAGAACTTTTCTGTTTTAGTACGCCTACTGACGCTGAGATTGTCTCAGTCAAGGCGTCTTTTCCTACACAGAATATTTATATTACATGCTCTTATGTTCCTCCTTCTTCTGATATTCAAGTTAATATGAAACATATTTCTTGTATTAAAGAAGTTTCTTCACACGTGCGTGATAATGACATATTAATTGTGTTGGGTGATTTTAATTTGCCGAACATCTCTTGGTCACTTTTCACTGCCGAAAATTATCTAGGGCCCTGAGCACAGCAAGACTTTATAGATTGCATGCTTGACCTTTCGTTGTTTCAAATCAATTCAATTTCTAATCATTTGAATAGAACACTTGATCTTGTATTTGTTAACGACTACCTTATTTCTAATGTGTCTAGGTCCCCTCCTTTATCTGTTCCTGAGGATGTATATCATCCTACTTTAGAGGTTGCAATGTTCAGTTGTAATCCTCTCATTTCGTGCTCATCAGCCAATAAGCCCCGCCGTTGCTTTCGCAAAGGAAATTATTCATTGCTGAATCAGCTTATTTATGCAACCGATTGGTCTTTCTTATATGACTCGGTTGACATGAATACTGCTATTAAATTATTTATAACACCCTAAACTCCCTCTTAGATATGTGTATTCCCAAGTCAATTTCTTCCACTACTTCTTCAAAGCCACCTTGGTTTACTTACAGATTACCAAATATAAACGAGAAAGAAGTGCTATCTTCGGCACGCCGAAGATTTAATACCCTTGCAGACCCAACCTTTTCAAAATGCTCATAGTGCTTTGCCCGTATCTAAGAAGCACAGGGAAAATAGTTAATGGCGAGTATGGTTAAGATATCTTGAAAAACAAAACAGGTTTCCATACAACAACTTAATTTTCGACCGATCGTTCCTATGGCAGCTATATGATATAGTAGCCCGATGTGAATAAGATTTTGCATAAGTGGAGGGAGCATAGTAAAACTAATAAATGCCGAGTTTGGTCAAGATATCTTGAAAAACAAAAAAAATTCCATACAACAGCATAATTTTCGACCGATCGTTTCTATGGCAGCTATATGATATAGTTGTCCGATCTTAATAGGATTTTGCATATATATGGGAAGCGTAGTAAAACTAATAAATACCGAGTTTGGTCAAGATATCTTGAAACACATAAAAATTTTCCAAACAAAAACTTAATTTTCGACCGATCGTTCCTATGGCAGCTATATGATATAGTTGCCCGATCTTAATAGAATTTTGCATATATATGGGGTAGCTTAGTAAAACTAATAACTACCAAGTTTAGTAAAGATAACTTTATAAACAAAAATGTTTTTCATACAAGAACCTACTTTTCGACCAAACGTTCCTATGGCAGCTATATGATATAGTGGTCCGATCGAGCTGGTTTTGACATATGAACTGCGTGCAACAGAAAGAGGGAATTCCGCAAAGTTTCATAAAGATAGCTTTAAAACTGAGAGACTAGTTCGCATAGAAACAGACAGACGGACAGACGGACATGGCTATATCAACTCGGCTGTTGATACTGATCAAGAATATATATACTTTATGGGGTCGGAGATGTCTCCTTCTATGCGTTACACATTTCACGACAAAATTATAATACCCTCTGCAAGGGTATACAAATATAAAATCTAAATATTTTGAAAAGTTTAATAAGTCTGGTTCGTGTACAGACTTGGCTAAATATTCCATAGCCAAGTCGAATTTCTTTCTTCTGAATTCTCAATGCTATGAGAACTATCTAACTCGTTGAAAAAGGAAATTTTTTCCTAAATCCGAGACAGTTTTACAATTTTGTAAACTTGAAGCGTAAATCTTCAAGTTTGCCATCTTCTTTTTCTCTCGGGATGGATAAAGCTAGCAAAGACTCTGATTCTGCTAACCTCTTTGCTAATTTTTTCCAATCAGCTTACTCTTCAGTCCGTCCTAATAATAATTCTTACCCTTATCCTATTACTTCCTCTAGATTTATACCACCTCCTATAATAATCACTTCGAATTTGCAGCATTTCTGCAAATCAGCTGTTTCCCCTGTTCGACATGGACTCGTAAAAAATCGGTCAACTTTTTAAACTTGACCGAATAGGTTTCCATCCGTCTCTTTTGCTTTGGATTAGTTCTATTTTAATGGTAGGACCCAAAGAGTAATGCTGAGGATGACTTCCTCTAAACAGGTTCACGTTACTTCTGGTGTTCCTCAAGGTAGTCATCTTGGACCTTTACTCTTTAGTCTTTTTAAAAATGATCTCCCCTCAGTTATATCACATGCCCGCGGACGACGTGAAACTTATTTTATCATACACTAATCCCCTACATCATTCACGTCTTCAAGACGATTTGAACGCTATGCAACTTTGGTGTTTGGCCAATCAATTGCATCTGAATTGTTCAAAGTGTAATCGTACTACACCTTATCTTGTCAGTTATACAATCGACAATAATCCATTGCAACGTATACTAACAGTTGAGGATCTAGGCGTTCTTTTTGATTCTACTCTGCTTCAATCTTCACATACATACCATCGTTAATGAGGCAAAAGGTGTACTTGGATTCATTAAACGATGGTCTAAAAAGTTTAACGATCCTTTTATAACGAGACTTCTGAACATCCCTCTTGTTCGCCCTATCCTTTAATATTGCTCTTTCATCTGGTCTCCGCAGTATAACAATAGCCAGAATCGTATTGAATCTGTTCAGAAGCAATTTCTGCTTTTTGCCTTACGAGGTTTAAATTGGGACCCTAATCTTCGGTTGCCATCCTATTCCAGCAGGCTGCTTCTTCTTAATCTTCCGTCGTTAACCAACCGTTGGAAAATTCTCGGTGTTGTCTTCCTACATAAGTTGGTTGTTGGCGATATAGATTCTCCTTTTCTGCTAGGGCGTCGTCAACTCTCTGTTCCGGCTAGACCAACCAGAACTTATCGCCCCTTATTCCTATCGACGTGCACAACAGACTACGCTATGCACAATCCTTTTCGCGTGCTATGTAAAAATTACAATAGTTTGCATCACGTTTTCTCTACCGAACTTTCTCTACCCCTAATAAAATCGCTGCTTTCAGGATACCTTCGGGAAGTCACTGACCATTCCCAGCTATGAGCAGGGGCATAGCTTGCTGGACAGGCTGTAAATTTTCCCCCATTTTCCCATTACTTCCCCAATACTATCTCTTTATCTTATCTACTTAACACTCTATATATCTAGCATACAATTCTTTACTTTATTAACAATCTTCTTACTTTCTTTTCTCCTATTTATGGTATTTTCTTTAATAATATAGCAAATTAAGATTATTTTTAATTTGACTTAAGAACACTTTTTTCCTACTTACACCTTTCTTCTTAGATGTAGTCTCTAATAGCGTCACACCTCCATCGGTCGGTGATGCTAATAGAAAATTGTGTTCTCAGGCATTTAGCCTAGCAAACTATTTCCCCAATCGCATATGCGAAAGCTATTAGACGAAAATGTAGAACACGTTTGAAATCGTTTGTATCCAGAAGCCTGGATTTCCTGGGCACGGCATTGATATCGTTGATAATATCCAAATCACAGTTGATAGAATTATATATTTTTGCGCTTCTAACGCGCTTTATTTGTAAATTCTGCATCTTTTGTGTTTTTTTAATGTATTACTTGTGCGAAGTGCTACCTGCTAGGCAGCGTAAGATTATTAATTAATGCATTTATCAACCGCGGAATCAGTCCCGGGTTCTTCTTAGTGTGGCATTGCCAAGAAGGGCTGCGGCGGCTTATCTTGGTCATACCCAGTATGCATCGACAAGCAAGTTAATTTGTCCAGAATGTATAATTCTGTGAGAAATCATTTTTTCCAAATTAAGCAATGTAGCTAAGCAGATCGCGAGTAACTTTGACTAATCACCGGTTATTTTCGAATTTGGCCTCCATATCTCCCCAAACACTCTCGCCACTTTTGTTTAGCAACTTGAATTTATTTTCAATGTTGCCGTTATCGCCTTCTCCAAACGATTGTATGAATATCACCCCTTATGGTATCCCCTGGAGTAATCCCTGCAGACCCTACCTTAAACTGCTCCAGCACTGTCCGTTTCTGGCAGGAAGACCTGCGCGCAATCTAACCAGCAATCACGGTGCCTCTTTAGCTCTACACATTCTTGTTTTATTTTCAGACCCATCAGCAGCTTTTATGACTGTTGTTGACCCTCGTTAACAAGTTTTTGTGACCTGGCATTCTTCAGACACTACTTGAGATTCATTGGCTACTTATATTGCTAGCAAACCTTCTGCTAGCGTGTCTATAACTAAGTTTAATTTCTCCACTCCTTGTGAAATAGCATCATTTTCCAATCATCCTAAATTTTGGACCCTTATATGATTGTTCACGTGTTTAAAAATAACGAAACCAGCCTTTCCTTCACCCTTCAGTTCCCTTCGATACAAGGTCCTATTATTACAGAAACAAAAAACTAGATTCGCTTTCCGACCTAGTCACTATTCTTTATCAGAATGTCGCAGGCTTTATTTCAAAGCGTACAAATTCAACCGTATCTGATTATGAGGTTCCGAAAAATTTCATTGAGCATAGAAATGATTTCCTGTGGATGCATATAATCCTACCTTGCAGGTTGCAATGGTCAATTGTAATTCTATTACTGATAAGAGACCAACAAGCCTCGATGTTGCTTTCGCGAAGGAAACTATTCCTTGCTAAACAACTTGTTCGTGCAACTGATTGGTTTGTCTTATATAATGCGGTTGAAATGAATACTGCTCTAAATTTATTTTTTTTAATACCCTTAATTTTAGATGAATGTATTCCCAATTCAATCCCATCTTCTGCTTCTTCTAAGTAATCCAGAGATTACTATTATAAAGTTCAATAAGTCTTGGTTGACTGCTGACTTGGCTAAATACTCCATAACCAAGTCAAACTTATTTTTTATGAATTCTCAAGGCTACGGAAATTATCTAGATCGTTGCAAATAGCAATTTCAACTCTGCAATTTTTTTTTATTTTTTTTCTCCCGGGATGGATAACCTCTGCAGTTTTTTTTTCAATCAAGAGAAGAGGAACTCGTCACCCTAATAACATGTTTTACCCTTATACTATTACTTCCTCTAGTTCTACAATTGATCCTATTATTTCCCATTCCTCTCAGCTATAAACACTTTAAAATCTTCTTATTCTCGGGCGGCTGATGTACACAAGAGTTGTAGTGCTTCCCTTCTTCAACTATTGCTAAATCTTTTTAATCTATCCTTGAATCTTCTGTGTTGTATCTTTTGTCTGATATGACAAATTACAGAATTATTGCTATTATATTTCTGCAAAGCGGATGTCTCCACTTTCCCATATCTTCATGAATTTATTTCATTCATAAATGATGCTTTCCTTTCCAGAACCAAATTGATATCATATACACCGACTTCAGTATGGCATTTGACTCAGTGCATCAAAACCTTTTCATGTTAAAACTTGACCGTTAAGGTTTCCCTACTTCTATTTTGCTTTGGATCTCTTTTTATATGAAGTGACCCAAAGACACATGCTGAGGTTGACTAGCTCGAAGCAGGTTCATGTTATTTCAGGTGTACCTCAAGGTAGTTATCTTGGACCTTTACACCGTAATCTTTATATAT
Source organism: Drosophila montana (assembly GCF_035044405.1). Lineage (NCBI taxonomy): Eukaryota > Metazoa > Arthropoda > Insecta > Diptera > Drosophilidae > Drosophila > Drosophila montana. Next base: position 196,114 of record NW_026996785.1, read on the forward strand.
GATCTCCCATCTGTGATATCACATGATGATGTATTTTCACAATGTACGCAAATTAAGTGAAACTTATGCTTACGTACACTTAATCTTTACATTATTCTTATCTACAAGATGATTTAAATTCTTTGCAAATTTGTTGTTCGGCCAATCAATTTCATCTAAATTATTCAAAGTGTATGTTAAGGATCTTTAATCCTACTAGGACTTATCGTGTTAGCCATACATTCGATAATAATCCTTTGTAACATGTATTAACAGTTAAGGCCCTAGGGACTCTTTTTAATTCTAAGCTCTGCTTCAATCTCCAAGTCGTTACCATTGGTTATGAGGCCAAAGGTGTCCGTTGTTTCATTTAACGCAGGTCTACAGAGTTTAACGATTCTTTCGTAAGACAAATTATTATACAGCTTTCCTCGTAAGCCAACCGTAGGACAATCCTCGGCGTTGTCATCCTACAAAAAGTAATTGTGGGTGACATTGATTCTCCTTTTCTGTTAGAGCGTCTTCAATTCTCTGTTCCTGTGCGTTATGTAATGATTACAATAGATTATGCCACGTTTTCTCCATAGATTTCTCTCTACTCCTAAAATAATATTGTTGCTGTCAAGATATCTTCGGAAACTCCCTGACCATTTATAGCTATACGGTGATTTCCCATCAACTTTACATTCTATAGCCTATTTCAAAGTTTTTTCTTTTTTCATACCTTTGTTTCTCCCTCCTTACTAACTTATATACATTCTAACACAATATAAATATTTAGTTGACTGGCTGTAGGGCCTGAGTGCAATTTTTTAAAATAAAAAATTTAGATAAATCAATTTTGTTTTAATGTATTTCTAACGATATATTTCGGCTGCACATCGGCAACCGTCTTCAGGGCACTAACACAAAAATAAAAAACTTTTGTCCGTTCAATACAGGTGAGCTCAATTTTCGGTGTCCGTTTTGTAGTTTAGTCGTTTGTTGCTTGGTGTGTTTATTATGTGTAACATTTCTAATGTAAGTCTTTTGTTGTAGTGTTGTGATTGTCGTAGAATTATTTTCGCATCCGAATTTGGTATGCGGTTACTTTTCATACAGTGGGTGATTAGTACTGTTTTTTGTATATTATTTTGGTTTTTTAATTTTAAGTCCTATTAGTGTTGAGCTATATACCCTTGCAAAGGGTTATACCCTTGCAAAGGGTATTATAATTTTGTCGTGAAATGTGTAACGCATAGAAGGGGCATCTCCGACCCCATAAGGTATATATATTCTTGATCAGTATCAATAGCCAAGCCGCTATAGCCATGTTCGTCTGTCCGTCTATTTCTAAGCGAACTAGTCTCTCAGTTTTAAAGCTATCTTTATAAAACTTTGCAGAAGTCCCTTTCTCTGTTGCACGCATATGTCAAAACCAGCTGGATCGGACCACAATATCATAGAGCTGTCATAGGAACAATCGGTCGAAAAGTAGGTTCTTGTATTAAAACATTTTTAGTTTTAAATTCTGCTATCTAATGTATTATATACTTAGGTTGAAACTTAATTTGTCGACCATTAAAAAATAAATAAATAAACAAATTTATAAATAAAATAAATAAATAAATATATTGGTTTCTAGGGCTTACTGTTCCAGGACATGGTCGGCTTCATTCTCAGAGAATATTATTACGTCATCAACATAGACATATAATTTTTTGCCTATTTGTCCCCGTAAGACGTCGTCGATTGCCTTTTGGAAAGGGCTTCCCGCATTTTTCAAAACCGAAAGGCAACCGATTGAATTCGTACTTCCCGTTATTTACAGAAAACGATTTTTTCTCACGGGCTTGCTCTAGAAGATAACTTTGGTTATATCCAGATTTCAGGTCCAATGTAGTAAAAAACTTTGCCTTTCCCAGATTCGCCATCTTTACCAATTGTTTGATCTCGTTGTTTACGAAATCTGCTACGGCCATAGGATACGGTTGTTATTTGGAGTATACCAGATTATTATCTTCGGTACGTATTGTGATGATTGAGGTATTAAAGGGCAGCGCCTCGTTAGAGGTCAAAAACGCCTTAATTCTCTTTCGTATCATTTCATTAAACTCCTCCCTTACCACATCGGGGACTTATATATCATCGATATAAGTTCACGTTGTCACAAATGTGGTACCGCAGCGGTTCTAACACGTTCCCGTAATTAATACTGCTGTCGCGTAAGTTTAATGCCGCTCTTCTTGCGTTACCAGGTCGTTTTTATCGGAATAGGTGCAGTCTAGCTTAGTAATTATTGCGTCACAACTAAGTGTCGTAGTATGTGATACAAACAATGCACTTGCCGCCCCTTTTTTGATAGTAGTGCGCTTCTCTACCTCTATATGGCTTACAGATTTCATAAGCACCTACGACTGATTACCCCCAAAATACGTGGTGTAACGAACAGAAGTAGCCGTCACCGACCCCATAAAGTACATAAATTCCTGCTCAGCATCAACACCATCTGCGTCTATCCGATCTGTCTATATATATATATGGACGCGTCGATCTCAGAACCTATTAGACCTAGAGTCTGGATTTGAACGTAGCTCCTTCTATAGCCTGCACAGAACGTTTTTATATAGTTGTTTAGCATAGTATACGCAGGTTTGTAAGTGTATCAATAGCCAGAATATGATGGATGTTCCCTTTTTCCGAATATAGGCACATTTCATTAAGATCGGTGGCAGTTAGATCAAAACGCTCACCCCCATTCATATGCGTGCGTTTTTATTTATTTATATTACTTAAATTGCAAATGCTATTGTATTGTATGTCGGTTCTGTTATTTCAATCCAGTTTTTTTCCCTAATAATCTAAATTTTACTGTAAGTGTACGGTCTAAGCCGATAATAAGCAGTTTGTTCTGTCGACGAGAGATTTCAATCTTAAAATCGGGAATAAAGAAACTTTTTTAAATGTAAGATGCAGGCCCCTCAATGTATAAATTCTAATCCACGCAGTAGGAGTTTGTTTCAAGTTATCGATAATTTGCTCCGTTTCCACGTAATCGAAAAAAGTCGTCATCGAAATCCTGTTTTCTGAGCACGTCTCTTAGGTTTTAAGAGCTAGTCATCAAATTTTACATGTGGCTTCTAAAATAGTATATTGTATCAAGTATCCTCCGTCCCATATCTATAAATCATATAAATAAATCAATTGGAAATACCCACCAATGAAGGCCACAATATTAGTCCAATAAGACTATATGGGACTCGAGTTTGAATATACAAATATTCAATAGCACAATAAAACAACAGGGATTAGGCACAGGGTAAGCCACACAAAGGCTCTGTTCCGGTTACGGGGGAAGCTGAGACGGCTCTTCCAAACTCGTACGCTACTTTGTTGGCAAAGATGACACCGTGCTGCACTTGTTGTACCCTGTTACAGGCCGAGAATTGCTGGTGACAGCTCTTGCGTTGTGTTACACATATTTCCAGGTTATCCTCTGTGAGGAAAGGCTCTGAATCGCTGCTTATCTTTGATGACATTGATGATGGTTCCTCTGAGACATTTTTCAGGATTTAGTCAGGTACAAACCCGGTTCTTGTATGTAACCAAAGATACAAAATAGCTCATAAGGCAACAGCGACCTTACAAGCTGTATGCATGTTTTATAATGAACTGACTGCGCAACATCAGACATCTGGAAACGGGGAAGGACTTTCCTCTGCCATCAAGGACATGAGCCGAGCTATCGAGAGGATGGCAGAAATGCAACAGCAGGTTTTGGGTATGCAACAGCAAATCCTTACCCTTTAACGCGTTGCTACTCAAATGAACACACCACTGAAGATGCTTATCTTGAATGCCATTGCCATTTCAGGTAAAGTTCTAGAGCTGGAGGCCCCAGTACAAAAACAAGCCATCGCAATAATTCTGCTGTAAGAAACTAGAACCAACGGTCCTACTTTCCCCAGAATCTTTGGCTTCGAGGCATGTACAGGGTCACTGGACTCAAAATCGCTCAGCTAGTGGCGGCTGCGCTGTCCTCGTCCGGAGTAACTTGGTTTACTTCCAATACCAATATTCGACTGTGAAAGTCTCTACTGGTGCTGGTAACGTGGACTTTGGAGCAGTCTATTGCAGGCCAAATGAGCAGACGTCGACTGATGACTTCAACGTCATACTCAACTCGGCTAAAAGCAGATATTTGGTGGGAGGCGACTGGAATGCACATCACTGGCTGTGGGGCGCAAATAATACCAATGCACGCAATTCAACTAGCTTGCAGCCTAGCGCATCGTCAAGCGGAGGTACATGCCACAGGTTCTCCTCGTAGGGCAGCAGAGGCACTCCGTCTTGCATAGACTTCGCCATCTACCAGGGGATCCCTGACCAGCTCCTTTCAATCGCTGACGATTGGGATCTCCCGAGCGACCACCTGGCCCTGATATAGTTACCCTGGAGAGCTGGGCCAGGGTGGTAAGCGCAATACCGAGGCTGATCGCAGATCTCGGTGTCTTCCAGAGACAGATGAGTGAAAGTATTCACCTCAACACCGAAATCTGCTCTGGGCGGGATGTAGAGGACGCCATTGAGCTGCTCAACGCAAAGCCACTTCCCCACCAGTATCCAGGCGGTTGGGTAGTGCTGGCAACGGGCTGCCTGCAGACATAGCCAACCTGCTCAGGATCAAGAGGCGCTGCAGACGCAGGTTCCAGACGACACCGAGCAACTAAAAACCTAAAGAGCCAACCCTGCAGAACCGTTCCCCTTCTTCGCCACAATGGAAAATACTGCCTTACAGGTGAAGAAGCTGATACCTTCGCCAACCATCTCGAGGAACGGTTTACACCTTTCGATCTGGCCTCCCAAGAAGAGCTCGATGAGACTACCCGAGCATTGGAGACTCCGCTTCAGATGTCACCACCAATCGGACCCATCCGCGTGGAGGGGGTGATCAACGTCGTCAAAAGCCTTCCCAGAGCTTAAACACCGGGCCATGATGGAATATGCCACACCACTCTGAAGGCCCTACCAATGCGCGAGCTCCTTTTTATAAAGTTGATCTTCAACACCATATTAAGGACGCAACACTTCCCTGCCCAGTGGAAGTTAGCGAGGATCCCTATGATCGATAAGTCGGGCAAGCCGGAATATGACCCTGAGTCATATCGGCCGATCAGTCCCCTGCCTTTTTTGTCGAAGGTCTGGGAAAGACTGATTGTCGTCCGACTTGCAAAGCCTATGGATCACATGGGCATCCTTCCTGATCACCAATTTGGGTTCAGGGGAGGGCATGGCGCTGTTGAACAGGTTCACAGAGTGATTAGCCATATTCTTAAGGCTTACGACAACGAAGACTACTGCTATGGAGTCTTTGTAGACGTTAAGAAGGCCTTTGCCCGAGTCTGGATTGATGGCCCCGGCCCCTTCTTTCTGCTTCTGCGCTCGTATCTAACGGAGCGAAAGTTCGAAGTCAAAGTTAGGGCAGCAATCTCTCCTGTTCGCATGACAAAAGCGGGTTGTCCCTCAAGGCAGCGTACTGGGCCCATTTCTCTTCAATTTGTACACGGCAGACATCCCCACTCCGGATGACCAACATAAGTTAGCCACCCCAGGCAAACACCTGATGGCCACATTTGCCAATGACGTGGCAATATTTTAATCCACCCACTGCGAGTACGAAGCCACTGCGTGGCCCAGGAATACATCCACTTGCTTTAGAGCTGGGCACGCAGGTGGAACATCAAGCTCAATGCCTCGAAGTGCCAGGCGGTCAACTACACACTGAGGCGTGGCAAGGCTCCAGCAGTCTGGATAGATGGCAGCCCCCTTCACCCTGGCAGAAGCGCCATGTATCTTAGATTGTACTGGATAAGAGGCTTAGCCGTCGGGCGCACATCGATGACCTTCTCAAGCAGTGCCTCTATAAGATGGCCAAGGCCAACTGGCTACTAAACCCCAACAGCCCATTGGCAGCGTACAATGTCGTGGTGGCGCCAACTTGGAGATACGGTATTCAGGTTTTGGGGGTTCCATCTCGGACAAATCGAAGACGGATTTAGACACTACAAAACTTAACCTTACGCCGAATGACCGGTGCTGTACCAGTCAGCAATTCTACCTTGCAAAGAGACCTGAAAATGGAGACCATAGACAGCCAAGTCGGAGCATTCGACAACTGGTACAACGAACTCTTGCAGCGACACTGCAACCGTGCAGCAAGAGACCTCGCTGGGAGGTGTGTAGTCAGGACGCTAAGGAGAAGATCATTCAAGGACCTCCTCCAACCACGACATAGAAGAGAGTCCCCCGACTACCTACGTGACGATGCAGCCTTATTCAAAAAACGCTGCCTTTGACTTTTGTCCACGATAAAGCCTGAAAAAACAACCATGCTTGGCGAAATATCACCTAAACCAACTGTGTGTTGTAATAAAAATGTATGCTATTTTTGATTCAATACAATAAATATTAATTAAAAATTGTAATTGTAATTAATTGTAATTTCTTCTTGTTTCTATACTTTACAAGTCGGCGTCACCTCGCGCTGTCTTCGTTATTAGAGTGCCCAACTTGACTTAATTACCAATTACTTATTTACAGCTTGTTTTAAAATTTTTAATATTGACGCTGCTGACTTTTGAAAGTTTGCGTTACAGACACTGTTTATATTCTGAAGATGTTGCAACTGCCACTTTAACAAGCTCAATATTTCGGCTTCAAGAAAATGATAACAAATTGATACGTTGTAAAGCACGGAACTCTGTCAGATCGGGGCGGCTATAATATTTAAAGTATATCTCCAATGAGACATTTACTTCTCTAGTATCAGTAGAATAAACCGAGTACAATTTAACGAATATAGTAAATGCATCGATGATTAATAATAAATGCTTCCGTTTTCAAATAATAGTGGACATTGGGCTCAAATGGTCAGTGGGCCCAAAAGTTCAATATAAAGTGTATCAAAGGGAATGTAGAATACAGGACTAGGGTAAGGGTAACCAGTATTTTCTATTTAGATCATTAGCACACTTACCGGCAGCAAGACGACGCAACTTCTAGTAAGAGTTCCTTACCAATTCATTCTGCCTTTTTCATTCATTTTTACCCAAAGTTTGAACTTGGGAATTGCAATTGGTAATGTGTGTGTTCCAAGGTACAACCAAATCGACGTATAGCATAGATTATGGCTAGCCTACCAAGCTAAAAGCTGTGGTAGCAAGACTCGGCTACCAATGCCTTCCGGGAGCAGTAAGGGATATAATATATTATTAGTCTATCTATCTCAGTTTCAAAGTTGGGATTAAATATGGATAGCACTGGTGGCGTATCAAGATGGATCTCAGTGTTAAAAGCAAATATTCTCTTCAATAATGGTTCTGGGTAATCCTGAATAGTCTTAAAGTGTTCATCTTTCGATAAAATTCCTTCTGATCGAGCATTGTATCGGAAATATTTTATTCGTTTGTGCAGTGTGCTGCTGTTAATTTAATAATTTAAAGATTTAAATATCATGGTATTCCTTAATGGTGCGAGCAACCAAATTAATATCGTCCGTATACACCATAATGTATCGGGCCTTTAATATATATTTTATCACATTGAAAGTGAATTCTCTAATTACCGATGAGCCATTTTTAAGGCTACACGGCAACCTAAGATATACAATCTACTTTTAGAGGCAAGGGAAAATTGTCTCATACAGTTTCTTATTTATGCTTATTTTTTATTTTTTCATAATTTGTTATACCCTGAACCCATTAAAAATGGGTAAAAAGGGTATAGTGTATTTGTGTAAATGTATGTAGAATGAAAAGCGAAGCAGCTCCGACCCCATAAAGTATATATATTCTGTCCGTCTGTCAGTCCTTCCGTCCGCATGTATGAACGCAATACGAGTACGAGTTGGTTTCCGTTAATCGATGACTTGCCCCGTTTCCAAGCAATCTATAAAAATCGATATTGAAATCCTGTTTTTTGAGCAAAGATATCAGATATAAGATATAAGATATCAGAGCTTAAGTCACCAAACTTGACATGTAGCTTCCAGAATATATATATATATGTATATATTAAGTATATTTTATTTTATAACTATCGCCAACTCCCCGCTACCATTACATAGCTATAAATCAAGTAAATAAAAAAATGTTTATTGCCCACCAACTTAAACCACAATCTTAATGCAATTGCCTTTTTGATCAAGATCAGTTTAGAAACAAAAAAGTTATTAACCCATTCAACCCCAACGGTGCTTGAGAGCAATTCCGGCGTTTTAACGGCTAACGGTATATTCTTTATTTCTTTATTCTTTTCTGCTTATCCGTAATGATAACGGAACTTGTATGTGTCTTCTCAAAATATAATGCAAAGAAAGCTCATTTAGAAGACCAATTAGCGTCGGCGAAAATATATTTGTCGAATTCGGAAGAGGTATTAATATGAGTAATTTTGTAATTATAATAATAAGAAAAACTAAAAGTGTATAAATGCAATAGTTTTCAGAAAAGATTAATCTTTGAAATGTTAAAATAAGATTTGTTTTTCATTAAATAATTATCAGGTGAGTAATTTTTAAACTTATTAAGTTGCTTGTGGGCAATTGAGGTTATAAATTTATTTGTGTTTAGATATGAGACCGCAAGAGAAAGGTTTGTCAAAAGACGACATTGAGCGAATTTAAGACGTTATTTGGGATGTCTCTAGTGACGTAGAAAGTGAAGATGGGCTTGAAGACATTTCTGCTGTGTTGGAGATGAATTTGGAAGGAATCGTGCAAAGAGGAGAAACTATAGATATCAACCTTCTTGACAATTTAATTTCGGATGAACGTGAACAAGAACTATGCACTTGCACTTGCTTTCAAAAAATTGATTTGAAGACACTGAAGTGGAGATCAAAGTAATTTGAAGCTCCAGAGAGTATTTGGGAAGAATGTAGTACTTTGAAAGTTGATAAGGTGATGACACCAGAAGACTATTTCTACACCTTTTTTGACACTCCAGATATTGATTTGATCACACAGCAAACTGATTTATATGGGCTGCAAGAGATTGGCATAGAGCTTAAATGTATTCGAGGGGATATAAACTGTTATATAGGAATTCTGTTAAACAATTGAAAGCTTACGGCTATAAAAGATGCAATACCACGCAGTAGATTTGAAAAAAATAAATAGCAAACAATCAATGCGTCGATGAACAAATAATGGCGTTCAAAGGTATGTATCCATAAAAATTCTTATGGTAATTGTTACTACAACTCTTGGTTACAGGTCGATCAACTTACAAACAATACAACCCAGCTAAAGCCCACAAATGGGGTATAAAAATGTTTACGCGTGCTGGAACATCTGGATTAGTATATGATTTCACACTGTTTGCTGGTGAAGACACCTCCCGTCATATCGATTGGGAATATCGTCAGATGTAGTTTTAATTTGGCAAAAGGCCTTCCCAAACATAAAAACTTTAGGCTATATTTCGATAACTGGTTTATGTCAGTAAGCCTTCTAATTTCTTTGAAGGAAATTGGCATATTTTCTACAGGTACTGTTTGTCAGCTACCAGAACTCAAAAAGCGAGGAAGAGGATCTTTCGATTTGAAATGTGAAATCAATTATAATATATGTAGTATGTTTGAAGTTGTTTGACAATAAGCCAATTCAACTTATATCTTCATGTGTAGACCATCAACCTGTTGTAATGTGCAAGCGTTGGAGCCCAAAAGAAGAATCGCAATTGCGATTGTATTGTTTTCTGTGCTGTGTTTATGTGCTGCTATTTGAATTGGGTTTTTTTGTTTGCAAGTGAAAGGGTTTATTATTAAAACTCAATTCTTCCTATGGGAGTAAGGTATGAGGCGATGGGAAGTAATTCGGTCGGCTGAAGGTAGTTGCGAATTCGACACCAACAGAGGGAACTAACTTTTTTTTTTTTTAACTTAGATATCATCCCTTATGGAAAAGAAATTCTAGGGTATCCCTAGTCGGGCATCCCCGACTAGTGCACTAACTAGTTTTAAAATTATTCAATGCATAAACTTTTTTTTCTTCACAATACAAATTGACATTATACATATTTCAATTTATATATTTTATTTCATTATTAAAACGGCATTTTATATACGCGTCGAATAAGTAAATGCTTCTTAAATAAAGTAGTTAGTTGTTTATCAATAGATTTTCCATAGCTTATTGGACACGTATTTAATGTCTCTATTGTTATTAGGTGCTAATATTATTGCACCATATTTTGAATGTTGTTATGTACTTACTCATTCATAGCTGTGTTGAGGTCGGATATTGAAATTGTCCCACACATTCCATTAAATGATATAGGACAATCAAGTTGGGATTTGTAGACTGGTTGATAAAGTTTTTGAACAGTCTTGAAATGGGGACTAAATTTACTAATATATAAATTATTTTCCCCTCTCTTGTTACGCTTAACTGAAAATATATATAATAAAATACAATATGTAACATTAAAAAAATATTAATATATTCGAAACTACATTTTGATTATGTTTCAATGTTATAATTACACAGACTAAAAAAATTATCAAAATAAATTCCCGTAAGCCTAAATAGCTATTTTAATTTCTAACATCGCTAGCAGCTTACCATCTGGCTTTTCTTGACAGGATTTAGACTGCGAAGCGCAGCTTAATGTTTGTACAGATCAAACTGCAAGCACAAATGCCATAATAAAACCCACAATATAAAAAAAACCCATGAAGTATTTACCTGGCAAATTTTTTAATTCGGTATTATTAGAATAAGTGATTATAGAATGTGTCTGAAACGCAAATTTTGTGTTCCGGCGTGAATCGCGACGTCGATTTTGAATTTTGATTTTGGAACTGAAGAAGCACGGGTATTTCGTAGTAAATTGATATGCGATCTTTTGTCCATACAACATATGTATGAGTAAAAATACATCATTACATAATATAAAACATACATTTACATAAAACCATTTGAAGGAAAATAAAACAAGTACACAAATGTACATTTGTTTTAATTTTGCAAATATTTGCATTTATACCTAAAAATATATAATATGCAGTGCACATAAATATATTTTCCATATTTTAATAATTTGCACTTGAAATATAAAGCGGCATATATACATATCATTTGTACATAGGTATACACATAAATGTGTTAAGCTTAATCGATAAAAAGCATGGATAAAAAGCACGTTGCTTTAGCCATGGAATTCGCCAATAGTTATCTTAATGCTAACTGCCATAGTACTGCAATAATAGTGCACAAAAGTTTTGCTACCTAATTTCAATCGCGTTTAGCTAGCATCAATAGCATTGCCTAAGCGATATCGTTGTGTTTAGTGTTAAAAACCATTTCTTGCGTCTAAGCCTATAGTTTACTTAGCTGAAATTTGTCGGAATTTGATAAGTAACAGATACATCGACAAACTATGAAACCCAGCATAAAGTTGGTATCATTTTTGCAGAAACTTGATCAAATTACTTCCAACTTCGCTTGCGAACCACATTTTAAGAGCAAACCATCTCATATGATAAAATTTACTTGCAGTAAAACCTTGTCCATTTGACAAGGCGTGGCCTCAACACTTACCCTACCTGCCTTGTTATGGCCAATATTGCTGGCCGATTCCTCGCATACTCATAAAATAAAAAAAAAAGTGTCATTAAGATCTGTTGAAAAGAACACAAAAATGGCTATGAATCTACAAGCTAGGTTGGTTAATCTAAGTCCGAAAAACGACAGTAGAGGGTCGATCGAAGATCTTTGCGGGATTACAAAGCTCTTTTGTAGAACGTGATTGACATAAATGCGGATCTATAAAGTACGCATGACCACCCACAGAGGTCCCAAATGGCAAGATACGTTGGCCTAAGCTCAACAGGAAACATTCTAGATCTAGGAATTTTTTTTGTATTTTTTAAAACTCGGTCAAATTAGCTGTTTATACAATGAGTCGTTCGTTAAGAGTAGCTAAGGCATATAAGTTGACTGATTGAAACTGTTCATAAGCTCTTGGTAGCCTTAAGTCTGTGCATGACAACAAATGCCAAATATTTTTGGACACTATTTTACAACTATTTGAGATACATATAATAAACAAGCTGTCCGATGTAAGTGTGGAAGCTATATTTGACAATATTTCTGCAACTAACTCGTCATTATTGTCATTTGACAATGATAACAATATTACTCATGCAATCCCTATTCAACTAATCATGGTTAAAGTTCATCATACCACTAAGTATCGTTTCGAAGTGTAGCTAAATTACCATAAACTGCCTTATAAACTTAACTAACTAACTAACTAACTAACTTACTTAAAAGGCATTATCAGTATGTAGCTGCAAAGAGGCTACACGGACCAAGAGAAACTGGAAATGGTGAGACGTCTTCATTTTTATTATTTTTAATGTTCGAAATGTCATGTGCGTTAAATACGACATCATTCATAGCTGCATAGTTATGATGTGAACACTTTAAGAAAATCAGGTATATTTCAAGCTCTTTTATTATTTAGCTATTTCCTTCCTCAAATGGGGCTGCTTTAGATTCTGGCTCTCAAAAAAGTTACATGTTGGAAAACTTGGCACAACAGCTGAGATTGCATTGAGGAAATAGTGATCTAAATATTGTAGTAATAATTAGCATGTAAGATTCTACTGTGATATAGCATTAGGTGTCCCAATGTAAATATAACTGTAATCACATCGAAGGCTGCGCTAAGAGAGCGAAACATTCGATCCTCTTACTCTTGGTCTGGCACTAACATTAGAAAAATGAGGACGATGGTGACGGCATTCTTAAAGTGACGCGCACAAGAAACGGTTGCTTTTTATTTGCGTCAGGCCCTTCCTACAAATTTAGAAGTGGTCACAGAATTAAACCTACAAAATCGTTCGAATAAATTACAACTTATCAATATTAGTAATTAAATAACTTGATTATGAAGTCACGTGTGAATTTAGGCAATCTAAGTCTATACAACCTAACAATGTGGTGCGAAAAACTGGGTTTGCCAATTAGAGGCACCAAAGCTGCTTTATTGGCTCAGCTGAATGCTGCATTACCGTCAGAAAGTGCTCCAAACCTCCATTTGGACATGCTAGACTCCAACAAAGAACTGATCGATTTTACACCAAGCACCAATAACAACAGCCACGGTTCTTGCGGTGCTCAGACAAGCAACAACTACAACAGCGACGAAGCGGTGGCCAGCAATAACGGCTCTTCCATTTCGGCAGAAATTGGCGGCAATTACGTCAGGAACAGCAGCAATGAGGAAAACGATGACGTAATGATCTGCGATTTTGGTGGCAACGCTCAACATAACATTGAAGTTGCCAATGCTGAGCCAAACATTTATAGTGGCAACACTGTTAATGAAAACATAAACCTAACAGAAATGTTTTCTAACAAAATTACGAAGACATGGAGCGTATGATGTGGAATTTACAGTGCGAAAACATTGATCTGCGCAACCCCGAGTAATGGTGAAAACAACATCAATGAATAGTTTTTGTGCTAGTGAAAAATATTCGAGAAGTTTTCAAAGTGCGTGATGACGACATGCGTACACTAATATGTGTACGCCTCAAGAACAAAGCAAACATTTGGCTGCTGTGTAGTCCAACACTTCTCTCTGGAAACATCGATAGCATTTTGATGCAGTTAGAGAGCTTCTTTGGCACCAAAGAGAACGTCCTTGAAATACACCGCAAATTCGAAAGCCGAAAGTGGAAACCTGATGAATAATTGCAGTGTATTATTTTGATAAAATGACCCTGGCAAACGAACTGAAAATGGGAAACGACGAAATGGTACAATACTTGATTGATGGAATATCCGGTACGCAGCTGACAAATCTGCTGCGCCGTCCGAAGCCTCGATGCCTTCCAAGCATTGATCAGCCGAGGTCTCAACTGGGCAAGCCCCAAATAAAAACATGCTGACGTCAACGCATGAAACCCCGAAACAGAAAGTCAACAAGTGTTTCAATTGTCACAGCTTTGGACATCTGGCGGCAGACTTCGAAGATGCCTTCCAAGCATTGATCAGCCGAGGTCTCAACTTGGCAAGCCCCAAATAAAAATTTGCTGACGTCAACGCATGGAACCCCGAAACAGAAAGTCAACAAGTGTTTCAATTTTCACAGCTTTGGACATCTGGCGGCAGACTGTCGCAAGCCGAAACGAGCTGAAGGAACATGCTTTGCTTGTGGCAAACTTGGACACCTGGCTAGAGAGTGCTCACTATACAAGAAGAACGATTATGTAAGATATTTAGATGTAAGTTTTCTTGATGAAAATAATAATGTTACATCCTCCATAGAGTGCCTAGTAGATTCTGGTAGCACAATCACCTTTTTAAGAGAATCAACTGTTCCAAAAGGAGTTAAAACAAATAATGAATATTTAAATTTATGTTATGGAATAAATGGAAGTAAATTAAATATAATTGGAAAATTATTTTGTGTCATCAAAACTTAAAAAAAAATTTAATCTCTTGTGAACGATGAATCTACAAGGCACCTAATGGTATTAGGAAGAGATTCTCTATTTCTAAGTGATTTTAAAATAATCGAAGAATAGTCGAAGAAGTTATGAGCAAAAACGTTGTGCCATCGGTAATGCACAAAGAAAAGTACACCGAAAATACAAAAAACGAAGATATGAATAATAAAAAAGTAGAGAGCAAAGAATTGGAAAAAGTACAGAACAAAGTAGTGGAAAAAGTAGAGAATAAAGTAGTGGAAAAAGTAGAGAAGAAAGGAGGGGATAAAGCAGAATGCAATACAATTAACATAAAAAAGAACAAGGTTACAACGACCAAATAGGAGAAAGATACGAGACAGAAAATTTTGAAAAACAATTGTTGGCAATAAACGTAATAGGCGCAGACAAAGAAAGGTACAAAGTAAAAAAGGAAATATGTCAAAATAGTTTGAAAAGTTATTCGAAAAACATTATGTAGAACGTGACAAACCTGCGGGGCCTAAAATAAAAAAAACCAATGAAAATTACTATTGAAAACGAAAAACAGTTT
The DNA here is from genome assembly GCF_035044405.1 of Drosophila montana. Classification (NCBI taxonomy): domain Eukaryota; kingdom Metazoa; phylum Arthropoda; class Insecta; order Diptera; family Drosophilidae; genus Drosophila; species Drosophila montana. Next base: position 211,127 of record NW_026996785.1, read on the forward strand.
CGCTGTTCTCCACGAAGGTTATCACAAGCAGAAAAGATAGAAGTGCAGAAAATACTAGACGAAGACTTAGCTCGAGGATACACACGACCAAGTGAGTCAGAGTATGTATCACCAATTGTCCCTGTAAAAAAGAAAACAGGAGAGCTCAGAATGTGTGTAGACTATGGTTGAAAACTACCCAATTCCACTGATAGATGATGTACTAGGAAGATTAGCGAATAAAAAATTGTTTTCAAAGTTAGACTTAAAAAATTGTTTTCACCATGTTTTTATGGAAAAAGAATCGGTAAAGTACACATTATTTACTACCCCGCTAGGACAATTTGAATATCTTATAATGCCATTTTGATTAACGAATGCACCGTCAAAGTTTCAAAGATATACTAACAAAATATTTGCACAAATGGTGAGGACAGGAAAGTTGTGATATACCTCGATGACATTATGATTGCTACAAAAGATTTAAATGAGCATTTATAAATTTTCAGATGTTTTTAAGCGTGTCGTCGACAACAAACTAGAACTTTGACTCGATAAGTGTGAATTTTTGCAGTCTTCAATTGATTATTTCGGTTACACTGTCACTTGAAATGGCGTAAAAGCTAATGACGCTGGGTTAGAAGCAATTCGATCTTTTCCCATACCTACAAAAGTCCATGAAGTTCAAAGTTTTATCGGCCTATGCTCATACTTTGGGAAGTTTATTCAAGATTTTTCACTAATTGCAAAGCCATTGTATGAGCTAACAAGGAAATATAAAAAGCTTAAGTTTAAAGAAGAAGATTTAGATGCTTTCAATGCACCAAAATATAAGTTAATAGAAGCACCGATATTAGCAATATATGACCCTAGAGATTAAACGCAATTACACTGCGATGCAAGTTCTCTAGGCTATGGGGCGATTCTATTACAAGGGAAGAAGGATGAAAAGGTTCATCCTATTTTCTACTTTTCAAAACGAACAACAGAAGTAGAGTCAAGATACCATAGCTTCGAATAAGAGACCCAGCGATCATAAAGGCACTCAAAAGATTTCCAGTTTATGTACAAGGTATTAAATTTAAGATATTAACCGACTGCAATTCATTAACACTAACACTAAATAAAAAAAAATTGAATCCACGTATTGCCAAATGGGCTCTTAAGATGCAGAACTACGATTATGATCTCGAGCATAGATCAAGGAAGAGAATGCAGATGCATTAAGTCGCACCAACAATATCCTCATAATTAAAACTAATACGTTCAATGAAAATCTTATAGTATGCCAAGGAATTGATGAAAAAATTAAAAAGCCCAAAGATAGTGAATACTATCAATTGCGTAATGGTGATATATATAAAAAGAAGAGTGATAGACTAGTATTTTGTGTTCTCGAATCCATGAAAGAAAATGTTTTATATAAATACTATGACGGAATGGGTCATGTAGGAGTTAACAAAGTAACTGATCTGATTAATAAAAGCTATTGGTTTCATAATATAAGAAAAAAGGTAGAAGTTCATGTAAAAAACTGTCGTAAGTGTATAGTCTTTTCTAACAAGTCCGGTAAAACTGAAGGTTTCCTACATTCCATACCAAAGGGAACCAACCATTTTGAAGTAATTCACATAGATCACTATGGCCCAGTCAATAGCAAGACACGAAAAAAAAACTAATACTAGTAATAATAGATGCATGCCATAAATTCGTTAGGTTATATGCTAAACAAACAACTAGTTTGAAGGAAGCAATTAAAGCATAAAAAGATTATTTCAAAGCATATAGTAGGCCAAAAAATATTATATCTGATAGAGGAAGTTGTTTTACGTCCACAGAATTTGATGAATTCATCGAGGAACATTGCCACACAAAAGTAGCCACAGCCTAACCACAAGCCAATGAACAAGTGGAAAGAGTGAACAGAGATCTAGACCCAATGATCGCAAAACTAATAAGTGTAGAGAATAGTAAACTATGGCATAAGGTAGAACAAAGTAGAACACTCGATGAATAACACGAAGAATCGAATTATCAATGAATACCGCACGTTATGTTATTTGGATAGCTTAAGCGAAAATGTTATAAAAGAAAATCAAGAAACAGTAATAAGAGACATAAGAGAAATTAGAAAGAAAGCAGAAGTCAACCAACAAAAGATACAAGATTACAATAAAAGTTACACAGATGCAAACACATATCCAGCATATTCCCAGAGGAGATTATGTTGACACACAATAAGAAAACAGTCCAGATACTGATACTGGAAAACTAAATTAAGAAAATATTAAAGTAAAAAATGTAAGTAATAAATGTAATAAATGCAAATGGCAGGAGTAAATAATGAATCCAAGCAAAACAATACCGAAAATAAGTTAAGAAAAGAAAACTTTCAAAGTAAAATTGTAACGTTAGGACTACCGAATTGTGGTAAAACTGTAATCACATCGAAGGCTTCGCTCAGAGAGCGATGGTGAAATAAAAAGATCGGCGACGACATTCTTAAAGTGTCGCGCACAAGAAACGGATGCATTTTATTTGCGTCAGGCCCTTCCTACAATATTATCACTTTAGGCAAAGCCATCATGCCCATCAAACAGTCTCTGCATCAATTCAATCTCGATTAAATTCGTAGAACTTTTCAACCAATTTCTGGGTATTACATTTTATATCAACCTGTATGTCTGGACACATCATACATCGATTTAAAAGAACCAAAGCTTTATATTCCTACCAAATTAGAAGTTTACAAAGAGCAAAAACCTCTTTGGACTTGTCTGTCGGTCAAATTAAAGACCTTCCTTCGAAAGGTTGACGTCACCCATGGCCTGCTGCCTTATTGACCACAGGCGTAGCGTAAGAAGCGAAGTTAAGTTTATGATCAAGAATGACACACTGTTAACACGTTCGAGCGGAAAGATACTTCCTATAGGGGGCATTACCTTGCAATTAGAATAGTTTAAATTTAGAAAGATAACTTGACACCAAGGCTGAAAATTATCAATGTCGACTTGTAATAGATTACATGAGGCCATATCGTTATATGCAGGAGCAATTTTACATCATCATCATACATTAGTTCTCGTGAGTGAGACTATATTGAGGGAAGGTCACTATGAAAAGAGTAGAATAGGGGCCAGGGTCAAGAAGTCAATTACATTTGGAAAATGAATTTCGAAAAATATCCTTTTAGGCTCTGTTACTCAAATACTCTGAGATTTAATTTCAAATAAATAAAAACGCTAAGGTCGTTTACCGTTAAGTGATTAAGTGAATATTTATTTGGAATTATATATTTACAAAAAAAAACACGTCTCTTCGCTTCAAAGATTCGCAAGAACTAATGTCGCGTGGTTGCAATAGAGATAAAAATAAATAGAGATAAATAGGACGATACATTAACATTAAGAGCAAAACCAATTCAAACGGATCAATAAAACAGAAATTACTATGAACTTCAATGATACATTAATATTAAGAATAAGTATAAAGCTATGAATGAGGAAATGAATATAAATTTGAATATAGGAGATCGATTAAAATTGAAGTTTAACTAAGAGCAACTCTGAGTTTCAGAATGTTAACAGGAGGAGCGGTAGAGTAAGTAGGCTTAAGAAAAGAGTTCTCACCACACGGTGAAGAACGCGAGAGGTTCGTTAGATAGCGAAGCTGCACAGCAGCTTCACTTTGGAACAAGGGTAGCGGACGTGCCAACGGAGACAGCGAGAATTAGGTGTTCGCAAGATTAGGTAAAGATTTTTGCTGAAGAAGTGGCGGTGCAGCGGGTCCATCGAGGGTATTTGCGACAAAAATGCAGATTGAATATAATTTAAACAATCACTGTCTTTGTTTTATCGTTCGGCAAGCGAAACCGAAAAGTGTTTATTAATCTTAAAATTCTGGTCCAGTAACTTAACCACTTTCGTGGCGGCGCATCGCGTCTCAGTAATTACAAATTTCTTGGAAATCGGATCCGGGTAGACTGAGTTCTACAACCCCTCAAGGGAGTACCACCATAGTAGGAATAGTGTTAGAAGGTAGCAGTAGCTGAAAACTAGCTGCCGCAGCATACAAAAAGGGAAGTGATAGTGTCCTACTGGCCGAAAATCGAAAATCATGCATATCGGCGAATGCATATATCGAAGCTCACCGTGGGGCAAATCGTTTTTGGTTGTGGCGAAATGAAATCGTGAGTAAATGTAGGAGGTTCTAGTCGGCTCCCGACTAGGGGATACCCTGAAACCTCTTATTCCAACACCAAATGCAGATCGCTACGCGCTCGTTTGCTTTAGTAGTAATAGAGATAAATTTATAAAAAAAAATTCCTTGACTGGATTCGAACTCTCAACTAACCGCACTACTTGCCGCCGTCTTTAGTCAACAGGCACTCCAGCCAAAATAAAAAAAAAAAGGAAGAGCTATCTTCGGCACGCCGAAGATTTAATACCCTTGCAGACCCAACCTTTTCATAATTCTCATAGTGCTTTGCCCGTATCTAAAAAGCCCAGGGTAAATAGTGAATGACAGTTAATTAACCGACTATGGTTAAGATGTCTTGAAAAACAAAAACGTTTTCCATACAACAACTTAATTTTCGACCGATCTTTCTTATGGCAGTTGTATGATATAGTGGTCCGATCTTAATAGGATTTTGCATATATATGGGAGCATAGTAAAACTAATAAATGCCGAGTTTGGTCAAGATATCGTGAAAAACAAAAAAATTGTCCATACAACAACCTAATTTTCGATCGATCGTTCCTATGGCAGCTATATGATATAGTTGTCCTATCTTAATAGGATTTTGCATATATATAGGGAGCATAGTAAAACTAATAAATGCCGAGTTTGTTCAAACAACAACTTAATTTTCGACCTATCGATCCTATGACAGCTATATGATATAGTGGTCTGATCTTAATAGGATTTGCATATATATGAGGAGCATGGTACAGCTAATAAATGCAGAGTTTGATCAAGATATCTTTATAAACAAAAATGTTTTTCATACAAGAACCTACTTTTCGACCAATCGTTCCTATGGCAGCTATATGATATAGTGGTCCGATCCAGCTAGTTTTGACATATGAACTTCGTGCAACAGAAAGAGGGAGTTCTGCAAAGTTTCATAAAGATAGCTTTAAAACTAAGAGACTAGTTCATATAGAAACAGACAGAGGGACAGACTATATCAACTCGGCTGTTTATACTGATCAAGAATATATATACTTTATGGGGTCGGAGATGTCTCCTTCTATGCGTTACACATTTCACGACAAAATTATAATACCCTCTCCAAGGGTATAAAAGTTGTTTCCTCAGTAGGGTGTAAACTCGCAACAGACCGCTATACTTGCCGCCCCTCTACCCAACAGCCACACCAATCATTGAGTCTTAATGAGTAAAAAACAAATTAATATAGCAGCACAGAAAACAATACAATCGCAATTTCTATGCTGCTGATAGAATTCAAAGCAGACAATGATACAAGGAAAGACAAAACACGTTTTCATTAATAATTGTGTTTCTTAACCGATCTTAATGAAATTTTTTACAGTACATCTTATTGTGTTATAAAATATTTGTGTATTATCAAAGAGTCCATTGCATTTAATAGCGGCTTATATTGGTGTGCAGCATAAATCGGTGTTTTTACTTAATTTATAGCTATGAGGTAGTAGCGGGGAGGTGGTGGTAGCTATAAATGAAAGATACTTCACATATACATATATTCTATTCTAGAAGCTACATGTAAAGTTTGGTGACTCTAGCTCTTATTATTCACCAAACTTGCTCAAAAACAGGATTTCGATATCGATTTTTATCGACTACTTGGAAACGGGACAAGTTATCGAATATCAGAAATAAACTCTATCTGCGCAGGCACTAGGAGGACCTACAGCTGAAATTTCATACGTTCATACACACGGACAGTCGGACGGACAGACAGACGGATATGGCTAAATTGACTCGGCTATTGATGCTGATCACGAATATATATACCTTATGGGGTCGGAGATGCTCCCTTCTGCCTATTACATACATTTGCACAAATACAATATACGACAAAATTATAATACCCTCTGCAAGGGTATAAAAGTTGTTTCCTCGGTAGGGTTTAAACTCGCAACAGACCGCTATACTTGCCGCCCCCTCTACCCAACAGCCACACCAATCATTGAGTCTTAATGAGTAAAAAACAAATTAATATAGCAGCACAGAAAACAATACAATCGCAATTTCTATGCTGCTGATAGAATTCAAAGCAGACAATGATACAAGGAAAGTCAAAACACGTTTTCTTTAATAATTGTGTTTCTTAACCGATCTTAATGAAATTTTTTACAGTACATCTTACTGTGTTATGGAATATTTGTGTATTATCAGAGTCCATTGCATTTAATAGCGGCTTATATTGGTGTGCAGCATAAATTGGTGTTTTTACTTAATTTATAGCTATGAGATAGTAGCGGGGAGGTGGTGGTAGCTATAAATGAAAGATACTTCACATATACATATATTCTATTCTAGAAGCTACATGTAAAGTTTGGTGACTCTAGCTCCTTTTATTCACCAAACTTGCTCAAAAACAGGATTTCGATATCGATTTGTATCGACTACTTGGAAACGGGACAAGTTATCGAATATCAGAAATAAACTCTATCTGCGCAGGCACTAGGAGGACCTACAGCTGAAATTTCATACGTTCATACACACGGACAGTCGGACGGACAGACAGACGGATATGGCTAAATCGACGCGGCTATTGATGCTGATCACGAATATATAAACTTTATGGGGTCGGAGATGCTTCCTTCTGCCTATTACATACATTTGCACAAATACAATATACCTCTTTAACCCATTTTAAATGGGTTCAGGGTATAAAAGAAGGGTAATAAACCTTTAAATAATATTATGGTAAAAAACAAATAATTTTATTTGGAAATAAATTTAAATGAAGCAATTAAATGGAACGGAAAAAGAAAGTGAATCGTCGTTAAGTACGAGTGGAGAGAAAAGGAAAATAAAACAGAACCAAATAATTCTAATAACCCATTAAGAACAAAATATACGCAATTTTCTTTATTTTTTTTTGTGCTCGGTTGAGAGAACTACAAACTCCGTGCGCATGGTTACTGGGAACGATTTTGACTAATAGAGAGAAAACAATTTCATAACAAAAAATAATGATGAAAGTATATGATTAAATAATATAAAAAAGAAATAATAATAAAGAGAAGATAATTTTAAAAATACAAAAAAAAAATAATTATCATAACATGAGAATTAACAATAAGCGTAGATGGTTTAATAATATGAAATAAATAATAATAGCAGATAATTTAATAAAATGAAAATAAACGAAAGGTGTAAATGGTTTGATAATAGAAAATAAATAACTTAAATATATATAAAACGAGAAAGAAGTGCTATGTTCGGCACACCGAAGATTTAATACCCTTGCAGACCCAACCTTTTCAAAATGCTCATAGTGCTTTGCCCGTATCTAAGAAGCACAGGGAAAATAGTTAATGGCGAGTATGGTTAAGATATCATGAAAAACAAAACAGGTTTCCATACAACAACTTAATTTTCGACCGATCGTTCCTATGGCAGCTATATGATATAGTAGCCCGATGTGAATAAGATTTTGCATAAGTGGAGGGAGCATAGTAAAACTAATAAATGCCGAGCTTGGTCAAGATATCTTGAAAAACAAAAAAATTCCATACAACAGCATAATTTTCGACCGATCGTTCCTAAGGCAGCTATATGATATAGTTGTCCGATCTTAATAGGATTTTGCATATATATGGGCAGCGTAGTAAAACTAATAAACACCGAGTTTGGTCAAGATATCTTGAAACACATAAAAATTTTCCATACAAAAACTTAATTTTCGACCGATCTTTCCTATGGCAGCTATATGATATAGTTGTCCGATCTTAATAGGATTTTGCATATATATGGGGAGCGTAGTAAAACTAAAAAATACCGAGTTTGGTCAAGATATCTTGAAACACATAAAAATTTGCCATACAAAAACTTAATTTTCGACCGATCGTTCCTATGGCAGCTATATGATATAGTTGCCCGATCTTAATAGAATTTGGCATATATATGGGGAGCTTAGTAAAACTAATAAGCACCGAGTTTGGTCAAGATATCTTAAAAAACATCAAAATTTTCCATACAAAAACTTAATTTTCGACCGATCGTTCCTATGGCAGCTATATGATATAGTTGTCCGATCTTAATAGGATTTTGCATATATATGGGGAACGTAGTAAAACTAATAAATACCAAGTTTAGTAAAGAGAACTTTATAAACAAAAATGTTTTTCATACAAGAACCTACTTTTCGACCGATCGTTCCTATGGCAGCTATATGATATAGTGGTCCGATCCAGCTGGTTTTAACATATGAACTGCGTGCAACAGAAAGAGGGAATTCTGCAAAGTTTCATAAAGATAGCTTTAAAACTGAGAAACTAGTTCGCATAGAAACAGACAGACGGACAGGCGGACATGGCTATATCAACTCGGCTGTTGATACTGATCAAGAATATATATACTTTATGGGGTCGGAGATGTCTCCTTCTATGCGTTACACATTTCACGACAAAATTATAATACCCTCTGCAAGGGTATAAAAAAAGTGAAAGACAGTGAACAAAAAGGGTTGAAACGATAGGGGGTGAAAAAAGAATAAACAAAGCGAGGAAATAAATTCAAGGAGTAAGACGAGCGCCGGAGCCCAGGTACCTTGGAAGCAAAAATAATAAAGGATGGATACGGGCGAGTGTAAAAATCCTGGGGTGGGCGTTGGATCTACCAACATCTGAAAGAAGAGTTGGAAAAGCTCGCTCGCTGGGATAAACGAGCGAGGGCGGATTGAAGACCTGTGCCGTCGTTTGGCAAACTTCGTTTCGGGGGTCTGCACTCAACTAAAATATGGACTCGGCTAGCCGAGTTCGAGGTCAGGTGGGTAGAGGACGAAATTCGCGACCGCCGTCAACGAGATGATGAAGGATACGTGGTGGAAATGTGCAGTACGTGGTGGAGATGCGGGTGTTGGCTCGGAGTCAGATGTCGCACGAATGGAACGAACAAAGATCAGTCTAGCAGTTTGGACGATTAGCATGCCCCAGCTGATAATGTATTGGCTCCAAGGTCAGGTGATTCTATGGACTTCCTCTGTGCGATAGGCACAGCAGACCTGGTACTTCTGACGGAAGAGTTGGTGCGATTCAAAGGGCTGGAGGGCGTGTCCCATATAACCCATGAAACAGAGGTACTACCCGAGCAACCCCGCGATCGAACGAGTCATCAACGAACAGGTGGAAGAACTACTCCGAACGGAGGGCCATCAAGAAGCCCGCACAGCGCGCCGATCGTGCTTGTGAAGAAGAAGACGGGGGAATGGCGGATTTGCAATGAGGACAGGCAGCTCAACGCGCGTTCAGTACAAGATGCATACGCAGTACCCCGGATAAACTACATATTGGAACGTCTATAACACGTTCGTTATATCTCGACGCTGGATTTGAAGCAAGGATACTGGTAAATATCCATGGAGGAGAGTAGCAAGCATGCTGTATGGCGTTTACGGTCCCAGGGGGCTATACCAGTGGAAAGTGATGCTCTTCAGTCTACACTCCGCGTGCGCTACTTTCCAGAGGGCCTTGGACTCCGTAAATGGGCCAGAAATGGAACCTCACGCATTTGCCTACTTGGACGACATTATCGTCATGGGCGTAACGAAGGAGCAGCACGTGGCCAATTTGAGGGAAGTGTTCCGACGGCTAAGAGAGGGTAACCTGATCTGGGATTGGCATCATGGTACCGGCAGTTCGTGCCAAATTTTGCATCGGTCGTGCAGTCAATGACCGCTCTATTTTAGAAAGGGATGAAGCGGTCGTAGGGAGCAACTAATGGAGCGGCTGCCAACAGCTGCGATCCTCGCGGGCTCAGACTTCAGCAGGAAATTCGTGTTGGCGCTGTCCTGACGCAGAGCTAAGGCGGAGGAGGCGGAAGATTGCATATGCAAGTTGAAAACTCTTGAAGGCAGAGATCAACTATTCGGCCACGTAAAAATAGTGTCTAGCAATCTGGCCAATTCGATATTTGAGGTGCTACCTGGAAGAATACCGGCTCTGTGTTATCTCCGACCACATGGCGCTCAAGTTACATACATTTGCACAAAACCATTATACTTTAATGGGATCAGGGCAAAATAAAGTATCACCAAAATGATAAATGTGCTCTGCATATGGAAAACGAGAATTTGTATACCTTTTGTAATTTAAAAGATCGACTCGTTCATACAAATGGACAGATAGGCGGAGAGCTAAGCTATGAGTTAAAGTTTACTGACATGCCTAGATCGACTCAGTTCGTCATCTTGGTCAAGAACATATATACTTTGTAGGGTTGGCCATGCCAATTTGCCATTTTTAATGATGCCGTTTCTTTTTAAATCAAGTGTTAGCTTTCTAGTAAAACACTTTCAAATCAGATTCAAGAAAAATTCTTACCTTCTTCGTCCGTTAAATGGCTATGAAGAGGTATAAGTGCCTTAAATAGCCTGTTTTCATCAACAAATGGTAGCAAGGCAACTCCTTGCCATGCGAACTTTTTTCCATTTAGATCAATTTTAAAATCGTCGGGATAAAAGTCAATTATGGTTGAGTCCTAGAAAAGAAATGAAAAATTCAATATTAGGTGACAATCCTCCATATGACAAAAATTTCCATTAAGAATAGCATAGGCCGACCAAGGAATTTTCAACCTTGGCCCTCCAAGAGTATACTGGTATGGCAATGAACTCAGTATTATCTTGAATTCAAGTTGAACAGCACTTACAGTAAATCCCAAAACCGACAAATCTCGCGCGTGTTCTTACTCGGTGATGAACAATAATGCAGACGATAGAGCTAATTCGCGTCAAAAACAGTAGACAGGCTACAAGGCGTCAGTCAATCTCTTTCGGAGACTGGACTGGCCAAAAATGCAACCAGTTCCTCATTCAAGGCTATTATAGAGTCCAAGGTGCATTCCAAATCTATAAAATATAAAATCTATATGGTCAAAAGTGACCAGGCCCCTGAGCCCGCTCCATAAAAGTATAGAGGACTGGATCATACTAAATATACGTTATTACGTATACATAAGCTTGACCTAGCCCAGCTTCTTTAGGAGCTGACAGATCTGTTCCAAAGAACCTTACCGTTTCCTTTATCTCGCCCTTCGCAGGATCCTCCAGTCCCCAGTTTCACATCTAGGTTATTACCTAGTTATTACCTAGTTATTACCTAGATGTGAAACTGGGGACTGGAGGATCCTGCGAAGGGCGAGATAAAGGAAACGGTAAGGTTCTTTGGAACAGATCTGTCAGCTCCTAAAGAAGCTGGGCTAGGTCAAGCTTATGTATAGTAATGATGTCAGGCGCACAGCTCAAGCTTAGGGTGATGAAGATTTATCTGCTTCACCCAGTCTAGATAACCCTTTGCGGAACTGCTTCGCTAAATGGACGAGGTGGAAATTGGTTATTAACTCATCTAAGAACCCAGGACTATAAGTGAAAGAGTTTGTGGATTGGAGTCTAGCGAATACCATCTCTCTTTTCGCGGGACGCAAGAAATAACAAAATTGTAGTGATTAAAATTTTTGTGGTTAACGTTGGAAGCATAATTATCCTCATGATAAGTAAACTTTGTCCATATAGCATCTTGAAGTTAAAAAAGAAGTTGCTTCACAACAAATCGGAAGTTACTCTTTAAAACTTTAATATAATGCTGAATAGGTCCAATCATTCGTAAGTCTTAGGTCACAGGCACTATGTATCCAGATAATCGCAAATTATGTCTCTAGCTGAAGTGCATCCACCGTCAAACGTTGGAAAAATCGGAACTCTAGCAAACCAAATGCAATGCATTAGGCTAAAATATATAGTTTCTATCTTAATTATAAAAATTATATTATAAAGTTGTTTCTAGATAGCTTTCTTCCGGTATGCGTGCTGTTTTTGGTGGAAGCATTTTTAGGTTATCCCCTAGTCGGGCACCCCGGATAGTTAATTCAGGTGCAGAGGGGTCATCGCGCTAGCTGGCAAGCTAACATGGTTTTGCAAATTTGGCAAAACGGTTGTAATAGAGCATAATTGTGAAATCAGAGGAACCAATAGCCACCAATGGTTCCCACGAAAGGCGAGCCCTTATTATATTAGTTTGAAAAACCAAATCACTGCTAGCACATAGTCCTGCCTTTTAAATAAAGAAATCAGTTTACTATAAATAATAACCAATCAATTGGTTTATGTGCGCCGGAGCAGGGAGGCGCAAATTAAACAATGAATAAAATACTTCAAAAAGAACAGTCCGCATACAAAATTATTTCCCAGAATTAGTTCCACAATAGAGTTAGATACTTCTATGCTAACTGGCCAAGCTAATTATCAAAATAGGACTTAAGTTATAGGTTAGAATCGAAATATGACTCAACAGAATTATACACTAGTATATATGACTAAACAGAATTATAAACAAGTATATATGATGCTCAGGCTCTATACCATATCCATTATATATTCTACTCATAAAGCTAACAAGGAATGGAATTTAAGTTAGCCGATGATGTGAATTTTTTAAACTTGGCCCATCCTCTTTCCCCCAACTTGAGGTAGAAATAAGGATCAATTAACAAGAGACTCTGATCGGGAGTTCCTAGTACCCTAAACCCTCTTCTACCAACACCAAATGCAGCTCTTGTTACGAGCTCGTTTGCTAAGTGCTTCTCCAACCGGACTCGAATCCGTAGCAACCGCACTACTTGCCACCGCCTCTACTCGACAGCCATACCAATAATTCATTTTCCACGAGAGAAAATCGAATCAAAATAGCAACACATAAACACAGCACAGAAAACAATACAATCGCAATTGTAACGCTGTTGAATGTGTGTGTGTACCTGTGTACAAAATTCTTGCAATTTGCGCAAGCTACCGCAAACATGTTTTCTTAAAAAACTCTTGTATTACTTAACCGAACTTGCAACCGATGCAATTTTCAAGTAGATATTATTGTGCTAATATAATGAATATTTGTATACTCTCAAAAAAGACAATTGCATTAAAATTGGTGGGTAGTTCTAATTGATTTATAGCTAAATAGTGAAGGCGGGGCGACAGCTATAAAATGAAAGATACTTGATCTGAATCATGCAGCTACTTGTCAAATTTGGTGACTAAGCTTTTTAAACCTAACAGATTTGCTCAAAGCAGCAGGATTTCGATATCGATTTTCAGCGATTGCTTGAAATTCGGGCAAGCGGGGGTTTCTTTTTTTTTCTTTTTTATTTTATTGCCATATGACCACTAAATTTGATTAGGGCATTGAATATTATTAACATTCTAGTTTTTCCACAAATTTCTGCTGGTCAGTAAACCATTAAAGCCATTTGGCCCTGATATACTTATTCAAACACATATGTAGTATGTGTGTGTAAAGCTTGGGCATTTAGAGGTCCAATAACTTCAAATCTTTTCAAATTTGCATCGGATAGGTAGGCAACCATAGCCACACAAGCGCAAAAATGCTTATATACATATACAAATTTGTGTTATTGTGCGTGCACGGCCGGTCCAAAGAGTTTCCCCTCATTTCAACATTTACTTTTACTCTTTCTTTCTCTACTCGTACTCTTTCACATCGACGTGGCAAATTCTTCATTATTTCATATTACTGCTCCCCTTAAAGATAATAATGAAAGAGCATTGAGAGCACTGAGATAAAACTAAAGTAGTTTCCCGTAGTGGGAGCGAAGTAAGTTAGCAATTCCGTTCAATCCCACAAAACTTGTGGCTCTCTAACTCTTTGGGCAAGTGAGAGATTTTTGGACCCGTACAAAATCGGATAGGACCCTGGATCCGGACCCAGGTGTACCCGCCATACATGTTGAATGGTAACAATCAAAACAAAGCATCTCCGTCGGCATTAAGCATATATATTCTTGGTCAGCAACAATAGTGGAGTCATTCTAGATGTCTGTCTGTCCGTATGTATGCCAGAACCTATGAGAGCTAGAGAATTGAGTAAAGAGTCCTAGTGGCCGTGCAGTTAGATTTTGTTTCCTGCCACCGATAACTTGCACCGCTTCTAAGCAATCGTTGAAAATCGGTATCAGAATCATTTTTTTAAGCGGTTTTAAGAGTAAGAGTCATAAAGTTTGACATAGCTTCTGTGTATCATCATATATATATATTTTGATTTTTGGATACCGTCCCTATACCGCAAAATAAAATAAATAAAAGCCTGAATCGGAATCAGATATCAATTTAATGCTGAAATACTGTTAGCGAATATACGAAAATACTATGATATACTCCCGAAAATTTCATTAAGATCATTTTAGAAACACAGAAGTCATTAAAGAAAACATTGAACAGCCACTTGGTAGCAACCGCAAAGCGCAAGAACTTCGACACACGTACATTTAAGTGAGAGTATTTTTTGAATTTTAGAAGTAGAATGCATTGTATGCTGACCTGTGTATCTGTGCTTATATTTTAGTTTATTTATTTTTTCATAAAGATCCAATACTTATGGCGTCAGGTTTCAAGATAAGACATTAACGAAATGGCTAAAAATAAGTTAAAAGTTCCTTCTCTATAATGGCAACAATGGTTCTGAAATACAGGAATGGGACGCAATGAGATTCATTATGGTTTAATCCCAAATGGAAGATTATTAGTGAATCTGTAAGGAATATCGATGTTATCCGATAAGCGAGCATTCATTTTTCAATTTTCAAATCCCTACTTTCAGTGCACAATATTAATATACTCTATTGATGCTGATCAAAAACATATGTATATCTTTTATGGGGTCGAATATGCTTGTTTTGTCTTATTTGCACAATACCATTATACCGTCTTTACCAATTTCCAATGGGTTCAGGTAATAATTCACTCGTTGGATACCTCCTCCTTAACACATCTTATTTGTTTATGCACGTATCAAGGGCAAGTAAAATGTCCTGATCGGACATTGCCCACTCGAAAACTCTTACTTGCAAAGTACATATACAAATATATAATTTTACAACGAAGTTTATTACTTACAGGTCTGGACATTAGTTGTGCCCAAGGCTCTGGAACATGGGAACTGCTAGCTGCTGGAAAAACACCCATCAGTTGCTCTAAGGGATTAAACTAAAATACAGAAAATAATAGAAATTTGTTTATTAGTATATAAAGCGGGGTTGCATAGAAAAAAGTAAAGTTCACTAGTCGGAAGTTCCAGACTAGGGGATACCCCAAATCGTCTTCTACCAACACCAAATGTAAATAAATAGTAATTAAAAAAAATAAAAATTTCCTCAATTGGACTGGAACACATAACCCAACAGAGCTTCTTGTCACCTTTTCTATTTGACTGCCATGCCACCAATTCATTATCAATGACAAAGAAAAAACGAATTCAAATAGCAGCCTATACACATAGCACAGATTACAATCGAAATTGTAATGCTGTTTATAGACTGCAATTAAGACGAGCAGGTATGTGTGTGTGGACATGTTTACAGTAATTCTTGCAATTTGCGCTAGCTGCAGCAAACACGTGGACAATAAAGGCACACGTTATTTTTAACAACTTCTGTGTTTCTTAACCGATCTATATAACATTTTTAGCAGTAGACCTTTTTTTATATGGTTTGTATATTCTCAAAAAGAAAATTGTGGTTTAAACAGATGGGTAGCTTAAATTAATTTATTTGTTTGATTTATAAAATGAAAGAGACTTGATACTTGATGCTGATCAAGAATATACATACTTTATGGGGTCGGAGATGATCAATGAATCAAAATAGCAACACATAAACACAGCACAGAAAACAAAATATACAAAATTCTTGCAATTTGCGCAAACACGTTTTCTTAAAAAACTTTTGTATTACTTAACCGAACTTGATGCAATTTTCAAGTAGATATTATTGTGCTAATATAATGAATATTTGTATACTCTCAAAAAAGACAATTGCATTAAAATTGGTGGGTAGTTCTAATTGATTTATATCTAAATAGTGGAGGCAGCTATAAAATGAAGATACTTGATCTGAATCATGCAGCTACTTGTCAAATTTGGTGACTAAGCTTTTTAAACCTAACAGATGCTTCCTTCTGCCTGCTACATAAATTTGCACAAATATATTATACACTCTTACCCGTTTACAGTGGGTTCGGGTTATAAGAATGATAGTGAGGAACAGTGCTTAAATAATATACCAGGGTCAAAGGTACATTTTATTATAAATTCATGGTGAAAAGCATGTAACATTTGTATGTGGCATGTGTATGAAAGGGGAAAGTCAATAATTTTTTGATTTTGGGAGCTCATATTTATTCCATTAGCATTTTTTGGAGACTCTTGTCATCAGCTCGGAAAACGGACCATCTATAAGTTTTTTTACTATATTTTGTAAGAGTTTTCAAATGTCGCTTTAAGAGTACAATTCTTTATTTTATGTAAGCTTAATCCATAATCTTACCGGTTTTGTTCCTTTTTCGAAAATAGTGGAAAGCCCTTGTATATTTACAAAGTCCGAAGCAAACGGTGCATAATGGTAGGGAAAATACCAGTTCCAAGAAGCACAGCCTTGATAGTAATATTTTAGAACCCAGCATAGACCCCTTACATATTGAAGTGCAACAGCATAACGAAATTGGAGATTTTCAGGGGGTACATCAAATTTAGACTCGTAATATCTGTTTTTAAATCCGTCTTCCCATAGTCTGACTTCATCATTGTTCTCGTCATCAGCATCATCTAAATTTGCTGTTGTACTAGAACGTTTGGTAGCCCCATTTGACGCCGTTCTTACAGAAGATGCTGCCTGTTTATAATTCGTTATGGTTTGACTTTTATCTTTACCTGGGCCAACTGCCGTCGGACCGAAGATAGATTCTTCCAAGGCTTTAAAGTTATTATTATCTCTTTGTTGTCTCGCCTTATATTGCTGCTCCCTCCTTTGCCTATCCTTGAATATTTGATCCTCAACATTTCCTAAGTCTGTCATTATTAGTTGAACCCTATCTAAATTAACGTCACCTGAATCCGTTAAATATCCTTTGGTCTTGTAAACACATTTTTTGTACAACTCAACCAAACGATCAACTGCACCTTCTCTGATTTCTAAACTGGGTAGATGAGGTAAAAAATCATTTCCGACAAAAAAACACATGAATACCCAGTCATCTAAGACTCTCTCAAAATCATATATGAAAGGTAAATTGGGCATTTGCAGAGTTTTTTTAAGATATTCTCTCAACACACTTAATCGGACAAATATAAATTTCACTTCTGCTCCAATTGGAACATCTGGCGAAAAATGATTATTACTTGTGCCAGCTGCACTTAGACCCATACATTTGTCCATTTCGTGACCAAATTGATTACAGATGTCACATGGTCGTGGCTTATTTGGCAGGAATTCTTCACGAATTATAGTAAAGTTAGGCTCGTGAGTAGCGAGTCCAAGCATTATCAGATCTGCATCAGCCCCGCAAAGAACATGATGTGTATTAGGATTATGGTCAGGCTGCGCACGTTGCTTTCGTATATAGTCCATGATTTTGTGTTCTCCTTCTCCAGGTACATTTGCATCGGATAAAATAACTTGTATTCCTTTCCATGCCGGATTGTTATTAAGGCGATCATGTATATAATAGTGTAAGCATTTACTTAGTCTATCCATAAAAGGTGTTCCTGGAGTTATGCAGTTTGAGTCAAAATGTTCTCCTTTTTCTTTTTCCGGAGGAAGTTTGCAGCCTAAGAATAACAATGATTTAAGCATTAAAAATACATCAAAGTAAAGTCAATAAAATGAATAAACTACATACATACTAACATTGTAAGAGTATCAGACCACGAACATACTTTGAACGGCGATAAGATGCACGTTATTCTCTTTTGAAAGAAATATATTGAGCCGCCCAACAAAGACACACTGATTGCTAATACTAACTTTAACCAAATTGGCTTCAGTCTACTCGTCGGGTGTCTGAGTAAGAGACTACCGACCATTGTCAAACGGTCAGAAGACGCTATAAGCAAACCCTTAAAATTGTAAGAAAAATCTCACAAATGAAATTTGCCGGGACAAATTAAACGAGAAACAAGGAAGACGCTCTATTCGGGAGTACCCTGCACCCTCTTCTACCAACACCAAATGCAGCTCGCTCTACGAACTTGTTTGTAATAAAAAAAAATGCATCCCAATCGAACTCGACCCGTACAATTCAGTTTTGTTGAGAAATAAACGAATTAAAATATCAGCACATACACGCAGCACATAAACCAATTCAATCGCAATTACAATGCTGTTGATAGAATTCAATAAAGACGCGCAGGTATATGTGTGTGTACATGTATATAGTCAATATAAGCATTATTATAACTTCTGTTTCTTTACCGATCTTGACGAAACTTTTCACAGTAGATTTTGTTGTGTTGCAGATTATTCGTATATTCTTAAAAGGCCAATTGCATTTAAATAGTGGATTATTTTTTATTGGTTTATTTTTTATTTATAGCAATTAGGTGGAGGCGGGGGGAAGGCGTCAGCTATAAAATGAAAGTTACTTGATATTCTCTTAAAAGATAAAAGATTTGCTTAACTAAAAGGTTTTCAGTATTAATTTCTCGGGGGAAGTTATCGATTATCGGAAACAAACTTGTACTGCGTGGGCACAAGGACCTTCATTCAAAATTTTAAGTCACTAGCTCTTATGGTATATCGAAATCCTGTTTTTGAGCAAATCCCTTCGGCTTTAATAGCTAATCACCAAACTTCAAAACGTGTTGTCATATTGGCTAGCCAAATAGTTGCGACAGCTAGCGCAAATTGCAAGATTTTCTGTATACGAGTGCATCATTCATATGGCTGTGGAGGCTTATGTTATGGCTTATGTTCCCCCGAAGGGGGAACTTAAAATTATTTTCAATCATGCCAATCATGTTATGGAGAGCGCGCGGCATTTGCTGTGGGTAGAAGAAGGTTCAGGGGTTTCCATAGTCGCACACTCCCGACTAGAGCACTCTTACTGATTTGGTTTCAAGAGTTCTGTTCTATTTGCTCCGCTGTCAATTTTTTGTTTGTGGCTTTCACCAATTACTGTGTATAAATTATTCAACATGCTGCCTTTCACATAATTTCATTTGGCATATCTCTTCTTGCTGCTATTTTCTTCATTTTTAA
Source organism: Drosophila montana (assembly GCF_035044405.1). Lineage (NCBI taxonomy): Eukaryota > Metazoa > Arthropoda > Insecta > Diptera > Drosophilidae > Drosophila > Drosophila montana. Next base: position 230,366 of record NW_026996785.1, read on the forward strand.
AGCTAGTGTCTATCTGTCTGTGAGTCATCACTACTTACGTAGGCTACGTTTCATGCCAATTGAAGGTAAAGGCAACACTGTATTGTATCCGAGTCCGCATTGCAGAGTCTTACCAATGAATAAAATGTTGTTAGTCTATAGCCAATTTAAAATCCTCTTCAGACTGCAGGCCGCCTCCGGAGAATCTGGGGCCGTTCTAAAGGTTATCTAAAGTACAATTATCCAAGGTTAATTTTGAGAAGTGGAACTACTTTCTCGGCTATTTATGTTCGTTAAAGGTGCCTAAGCCTACACTTTCGATGTGGGAGCAATCCCGCTTGACCAAGGCTGAGATTCCGAACTGGCTTGATATATTTTTCCTGGAAGAACGCTATCCCACCCTAGAGCCGATGAAGACACCCAGCATACAATATTTTGCGTCAAGCTTTCAAGAAGTTTTGCTTCAATTATCGAGTTCGTGTGCGTTCATGGGTCGGAAGGTAACTTGATAACAGATCGATTATTCAATATGATCAAGTTGTCCTTCCAAGTAAGAGGGGAAGCTCAACTTTCTGGGCTACTATCAATATCCGTGATCCACTGATCCACTGATCGGATGCACTGGCCTTCCTTTCTTTCTTTTTTACCCAAGTGTTCATCAATCAAGATGCCCAATTAGACAATTTAAATAAACCTGTAGGCATATAAGAGTCCGACTCCGTTTGCGAAAACAATTTGGTTCGCTCCAGTACCAGCGATGCATTAACTCTCCTGATCACACCTTACTTAAATGACATGAAACAAGCCTCCCTAAATGAATTATTTTTACAGGCCTCGTTCATTAGTACGTCTTGACGATGCATTTCTTTCGAGATATGTCTTCAATGCTGAAAGTACGAACATTTTTGACAATTCGGATCTTACAGCAGCTTACTGATGATGAAGCAATGCGCAAGCTATTGAAATTCCTCAAGCTAGCCGGTTTTCTGCTGGGAAAGTAAACTTTGAATTCAAGGGACTTTCTATATGATATCCCTAGCAATCATATATTATATGACGATTTTCTCAAAAAAAAAAATGTTGCAAGCATTGCCCAGACTGTATGTGGTGGATGGATCGCAATCCCGAACGTGTTCTTCTTTCCAAAGGATCAATTATCTTTTCTGTTGAGCATGCATCTTTTGGATACATCTTTAGACTATTGGGCACTTGGGCTCGCCTTTGAATTCTTTCCTGTCCCTACCTATCTACCTGGTCTCCAGATACTCCTCCTCTGTTAGGAACTCGAAGAATTTGGATGAGCCATGATATCTGTCAAGGACACCTCAAAAAATTCCTCGCATCTTAGCTCTGTCTTGGAACGCTTCAACTGTGTCAATCTGGCGGCTACTGACATAGCTTTGCCTACTGACATAGCTGACTCGCATTGGTCTGGGTCGGTTTCCTGGGCTCCGGGACCGGCTACATCTCCAGCTAAAGGAGAACTGTTTCTCCAGGTTGGTTGACAAGGGCTTGCATGTAGCAACTGAAATTTTCGATATCAAGGCTGAGCTTGTGACTTTTGAGCCAATCTGCACATTGTTAATAAGCTTCCCGGTGAAAACGGTGAATTTGAACCAGAAGTAAACAATGCAAATATGTACTACAGCAAATCTGGTCTATCATGTCGTGAAAATTGTGCCCCTTTCCACGATATAATGCCTTGAGAAGTCGTAATGCATGGCAGAAAAGTCAGGTTGCTCTTGGAGCCAGTATATTAGTGGATGTTGCCTTTACAACCGGCGCCCCTAGATTCTTGACCTCACTCCCGGATAGCCAGCTTGGCCAGGACATGACTCTTAGTTATATCGACGAGCTGTGGAGACAGCGGGAATCCAGCGCATCAACTTAAGCAACTATGAGTGAAAAGGGGCTATCGCGTTTTGACAAGATAATGTTGATTATATTAAGCTTAGTGTAGTATAATATATACATAAAAATGTGCACTTGAAAAACTATCAACCAGCGTTCAAGAGAACGTAGGTCACTCAAATATGCAGCGCATACAATTCGTCCACTAGCCAGCTTTGGCGGTTTGAGTGGGAAGCCTTATGAATTAATGTACATAGCAGGTCAACCGCTGCGCGCATGGACATATATATATATATACTCTGCTACCGTAACTGCTAAGTCCGTCGCAACCAGCATTTATTGTCGCCTTTACCCACCCGGTCAACGACTCTGATGGACAGCTGGCGACTACTCTAAGCGTTAGTGCTGAGGGTTCCTATTTTATAGTATGTGGCAATTCGCACGCTTTGGGGTTGCAGGCGGTCTTGCTATAGGGGAGACTCTGATGTCTATTATATATGTGTGTAGCCTTTAAGTGCTGGTCACTGTTGGGCCCACACACTTTTCGAATGACACCAGCCAGTAGCCTACAAGATTTTAAGCAAGCCGACAATCCTCCCCGGTGGTTTAGATGGCAAGAGCTTCAAGGACAGTAGCCTGACGAAAGCGACATTTTCGCCAAAAACGTGACCAGTTACCACCTTGGTTCTGCTCTGAGTGGTGACTGCTCCAGCAAGACGTGGACGCTCTCTATGGTGGGAATGGAAGACTGCCATAGCAGAGCACAGAAGACTTCTGCAAGTTGCCAAATCTGCATAATATTGACTGAGACATTAGTTATGCCATTTGATTTCATCATTTGCCAGATAGTGGGTTCCACAATATCTAGGTCTGGCTTAGATTGTGGAGGGTGCTAGCGTCGTTTCTGGTAGGCAGGGTGGTCGCTGTGAAAGGCAAGATAGCCCCAGACAACGGCATTAGCATACGAAACTGCATTTCTGGCGGGCAGACGATCAGGCATACCGACAGCATCGCCTACCTTGATGTGACACTTGACAGACGGCTTACGTGGAAGAAAGTTAACAGGACCAGCGGTCACTTTAAGCGGGCCATTTTAAAAGCTTACCAGGTCTTTGCGGAGCATAACATGCGTTGGTATTTCGACATTGAAAGCGATATACCGTCGCATTTAGCACAACTTACAAAATCCACCAGGAGTCTATGGAGCCTTAGACAATCTCACTTTCCCTTAAAAAGTATCCTCACTCATTGATGTGGGACCATAAATAATGCACAAAAAGGCCTATTAAATATCCTTTGGCTTCGTTATGACACAGCTGTTTCAATCGCACACTGGGTTCTACATCAAATAAATGATTACAAAGACCATATTTAAATTTTAAGGTGAGGGTTGAACGCCTTCTTTTTTTAAATATATAAGAACTAGCGGGTATAACCCGGCCTTGCCCGTGGAACGTATGCTAAAAATCAACGTTCTCAAAAAGCTTCGAAAATGATTATGAAACTTATCGGACGGTAAACAAACAATTTTCATAGAAACGTTTTCCGCCAATTTACCAATGTTGCGAGTGGAATTTCCCAAATCGCTGAAACGCGTATTCATTATATTCTTATGTAGAGTTTTGAAAATAAGTTTAGAGCAGATCGGACACAACTTAAAACTTCGCCCAAAAAATCTTTAAATCGCATTCCCCCCGAAGAAGTTTGAATTCTGCGAAAAGTGCGAAACACGTATCAAATGATTTTTATTATATAGATCTCTGGAAATGAATTTGAGCGCGAAACGTCACCCACCAAATTTTTGATCTCTATTTCCACCACGGAGGAACGGAATTTTCCTAAAAGTGTGAAACACCCCTCAAATGAATTTGAACAAAGATCTTTGAAAATAAGTTTGAGGCCGATCGGATGGTAAAACAAAAAAAGTTACAAACGTTTTTCGCGATTTTTCCACACTTGCGGGTGGAATTTCCCGAAACCCCGTCTTACCGTGCGTCTACATCACATAAGGTAACTACAGTGAAATCTTCAGCTTCCTAGCTCTTACGGTTTGGGCTGTGCGTTGATTACCAATCAGTCAGTCAGGACAAACAGTTTTATATATAGAGATAAATTTATTGCCTCTAACACAACAGTTGTAATGGTCTTCTTCTTTTAATGTTATAAGTACAATGAAAATATAAGCACAAATTCTAAATCGGGAAATTAAGTAACTTTAAACGAAGTCGTTATCTTCGATTTATATGGACCCACTGATTAACTTAATCTTAAACGAGCAACAGAAAATGTTGGCAAACAAATTTAAAAAAAAAACAAGTAAAAGGTTCTAGTCAGAAGCTCCCGACTAGGGGATACCATGAACCCTCTTCTTCCAACACCAAATGCATCTCGCACTATGTGCTGGTTTACTTTAGTATTAATAAAGATAAATAAATAAAAAAAAGTTTCCTTGGCAGGGTTCCAACTCGCAGCCTTTATGCAACAGTCAAACCAGCCAAAAAAATAAAATAGTTTCCACGGTAGAGTGGGTTCAAACTCGCAACAGACCTCACTAATTGCCGCCGCCTCTACTCAACCGCCACACTAGTAATTGATTCTTAACGAGAAAAAAATGAATTAAAATAGTAGCACAGAAAACAATACAATCGCAATTGCAATGTTGTTGATAGAGTTCAAAGCAGATGTGCATGAATATGTGTGTGTGCATTTATACAGAAATGCTTGAAATTTGCGCTTGCTGCCCCTGATACAAGGAAAGTCAAAACACGTTTTCTTTAATAACTGTGTTTCATAACCGATCTTGATGAACTTTTCTACAGTACATCTTATTGTGATATAGAATATTTGTGTATTCTCAAAAAGTCAATTTCATTTAAATTGTGGCTTATATTGGTGGGCAGCATAAATTGGTGTTTTTATTTGATTTATAGCTATGAGGTAGTAGCGGGGAGGTGGTGACAGTTATAAAATGATAGATACTTGATATATATACTATTCTAGAAGCTACATATCAAGTTTGGTGACTAGCACTTATTATACACCAAAATTGCTAAAAAAAAAAAAAAAACAGGATTTCGATATAAATTTTTATCGATTACTTGGAAACGGGGGAAGTTTTCGAATTTCGGAAACTAACTCGATTTGCGCGGGCACTAGGAGGACCTACAGCTAAAATTTCTCTAGCTCTTATAGGTTTTGAGATCCTTGCGTTCATACATACGGACGGACAGACGGACGGACAAATAGACGGACATGGCTAGATCGACTCGGCTATTGATGCTGATCAAGAATGTATATACTTTATGGGGTCGGAGATGCTTCCTTCTGCCTGTTACATACATTTGCACAAATACTTTATACCTCTTTTCCCAATTTTTAATGGGTTCAGGGTATAATAAAAATAAGTTTAAAGTCACAAATTAAGTGCAAAACATTTAAATTAATTAATGGGTTATTGCTTATGTCGTCACACAACAACAACATGAAAGGACACTCTTCGCTTCAGCTTCTTTCGTTGTCCTCACACATTTTCAACCAGAAGCACGAAAAAAAATACAAAAACGCAAAGAAATAAAGGGTTCGACGAAGAGCGAAGCCCAATCACCATCGGTTTTTTATTTATTTTTTTCTGTCCTGATTTTTAATTGCAACGTCTGCTCCTTATATATAAGCCAAATCTTTGAAATATCCGACCCCTATATCATTGTTGGTCAGTATCAACAGCCGGTTCGACCTAGCCATGTCCATCTGTCCGTATGTATGCACGCGTCAATCTCAGAACCTATAAAAGCTAGAAGAAATTGAACATAGCTCCTGTTGCCCGCGCAGTACGAGTTTGTTTCTAATAGTCGATAACTGGCCCAGTTTCCAAGGGCCAAGGTTTTTAGACAGCATTTACCAAATTTTATATTTAATTTCTAAAATAGTACATACATCCAAGTATCTTTCTTTTAATTTGTATTTATTTTGGGGAATCGTTCTTAAACCAACATAAAGTTGGTGTGGTGCTACAATCCATTACCTCAGATACTTATGTTAATCAGTTGGGTTCAAAACAGCATGGACTGTTAGGACGTTGTGGTTTGAAATGAACGGGGACTTTATTGCACTCCATCTTATAGCGCGTAAAAAAAAATTCAACTGGTTACTGCATCTTAATGTGCAGTCAAAGAGTACTTTGTTCAAAACAGTCTAATCCTTCTTTGACATTGGGAGAAGAAAAAATTGAGCTTCGAGAGGTGTATTTGGCTAGCCATCGCCGTGGAAATGCCAAAGGCGTGAGTTATTTTCCTCATATACAGCGATACTTGCACCATGCATATTCATTTCGCACAATTCATTTTAATATAACACCTTTAATTGCAAGTGCTCAAAATCTATTTCATTCGTTAAATTAACAAAATTTTCAGACTTCATATAACTTTCTGACTTCTAAAATGTTATAACATTGTTTCATTAACATTTTTTTTTAAGTATTATGGGATTGAACTTACAACTAAAAAAACTTTCAAAACTCTTTTTGATGGCAACGATTTCCTTCATCAACGAAGGAGCTCCACATCCGCTCCCGAAGGAGCTCCACATCTTCATATACTCCGACACTGTTAGCGTTTTCGTAGCACCTTCGAATACTACTTTTATTTTCAAATTAAATCCTCTTTACAACAGATTGTCTTCCTAACCAATTTAGTACCTCATCAAAACCTGTGCTGCATACAAATGATATCAATTTCTATTTGACTCACGATGCGGATCTATATACAAGACTGTTTAGAATGTAGAAATTTGTATATCCCTTTTCCTCAATAACGGTGCCCACTATCCTTGTCAATTCATCCCCAAGCTGACTTTCTCTCAAACGATGTACTACGACGGTGAATGTAGCATAATTCACAAAATGATCCAATTTCCGTAGCCATTAGTATGTTTGTATGAAGAATAGTAGTTTTCCCAGTCGCACACGCCGGCGAAATTTTACAAATACCAGAAAGCATCGTGGCGAAGTGCGATTATAAAATTGTCACGGTCAGCTCATGCAACGGATCCAATAACATGTGCCCCTAAAAAATGTCCCGTTTCAGCTGCACACTTTTGAGCCTGCTCTTTCTACTAAACTTAAGCGGAGAAAACCTATGTTACATCGAGGGCAGTGGCGGCGCTGTGCTCTGGTGACTGGTATCATTTTCCTTGTAAATTTTCCGTACTGTGCTCAAGGATCTAGGCATGGTCGAGTACGGCCCTGTTTTGAAAGGGGGAGTAGTTAACATAAGTAAACAACAAATAACCAAATTGGGCACTGGGCACTATAATGCAATGTAATAGTGCTGACCAGGGTGCCTTTGGCCACTGACTCCGGGGCCGAGGAGGCGTAATATGAGACTTGCACGAGGAACAAGCTCAGCATTATGTTGGACGCCAACCGGTAGTGCGACATAGAGTAGGGCTAGTTAGTTATATTCATATATTTGTAAAATTATTCTTTAACATACCTCGAGCTGGCACAGTAGGTGCAGCCGAGAATAACAAATAATGTTAACTCAGTAAAATAACCAGCGCATTATTATTTTGGCGAGTCAAGCTGACTACAATTAATCAATTATTAAATCCATTAACCAACCAATCAAATACTCGCCAAGAGGTTTGGAGATAACTAGCGCCCAACTCGAAAAACTAAACTAAAACGCAGGCGAATATTGTGCGTATAACAAAAAAAAAAAAAACAAAGAAAAGCGGAAATCGCGCAGAAGCAAGTTAAAAAAAAATCCTTAAAACAAGTCGACGAGCCAGCCTTGCAGCCACGAGCCAAAATACAGGCTTAAAAATTCCATTATCACCAAGCGGACGGCTTAGGCCATCAGCGACGAGGTCAAGGTGCCGTCAAAAAATAAAAATGAATAAAAATAAAGATAAAAGAAAAAAGTAATATATAAAAGAATAGTTTTGTGTCGCTGTCAACTATTCGATTTTATAATATTGTGCCTGTTCTGGATCAATATTCTAAACAAATCCATAATAAAAAGAGTATACTTACGCCGCGATTAAAAATAAAAATTTGAAAATTTAAAACACCATTATGCAAACATTAAAGAATTTATAGAAAACGACGCGCACAACAAAATTTTATCCGTTGCAGCTTTTTGTGTCTGAATTTATTTATTTGCCTGTGCCGGCAACCAACAAAACAGACTAGTTCAAGCCGTTCGTTTAATTAAATATTTTTTGAAAACAGAAAGAAAATTAACTGTGAGGACTCTATGAGCAGGTCTGACAGCGTAACGGACGATATTAACGACTTGCTTTGTAGCCTACAAAAATTAAAGGTGGCATAAAGTTCCCAGTCTATTAATTCTGACAATAAACAAGTTATGGACGCGGCGCAGTTGCAGGCAGTTATAGCAACAGCAGTGGGCACTGCGTTCAAGGTCCATATGAAAGAGTTTAATAGTAACATGCAGGAACTCACAAACCGAATACTAAAGGTGTCGGTAGCGGAACCTGAGATAGAAGTGTATGAAGATGTGACATTGGAAGCGGGTGTACCTTGCGACGAAACTCTCGACGCTATAAAGTCTCTCTCAGCATTTAATGGAGCTCAAGAACACTATGTGTTTGGCGTCAAGCGGCAAAGGCTGCATATAGACTTTATAGCATTATAGCTCCATTATCAGGCGGCTCTAATATAAGAAATAAAAAAAGGGGCACAGCTGACAATCCGCTAGCATCTTTCGGCATAACATTAAACATTGATGCCATTATAGCTAGATTAGACTTTACGTATGCCGAAAAGCGAGCAGGAGCTTGGCACATTCTACGACGAGTTTGGGAAAAGGCTCATCTTGTTAACAAACAAAACTATAATGGAGTATGATGTCTCTCTGGCACAGCACATGAATGATAAGCACAGATCAGACGCACCTTGCGTGTTCATATCTGGACTTAAAAGGAACCTTACCGATGTTCTGTTCTCACCTCAGCCAAAAGACTTGCCGTCTGCCTTGGCAACGGCACAAGAAATCGAGTCCAATCATGATAGATACACCTTTGCGGAAAACTATGCAAAGAGCTTGGAGGAGAGAGATGAAAAGTCACCTCAAAGCTACCAGCATCAGAAACAAGGCGACCCAAATAACAAAGGGTACAACATTGAGCTAGGCAAGAGCCCACACTTCAAAAAGAACCAAGGGGGCCAGTCGCAGTGGTGCTTCCGCGGTCACGACCCGGTAGAAAAAATTGATGTAGATCCAACATCTTCAAAACTTCGCCAACAAGGCTACAATCAGGGGTCTCAGCTGCGCCTACTGCACGAACCAGTAATTATCAAAGTAATTTAAAGAGATCAAACAGTTCGGATGGGCTAAATGATCAGAGGTATCAGATAGTTAATCATGTAGCTTAAAAGGATCCTCGTCAGGAAGATTGTGACTATGACCGCACAGCCTCCGCAGCAGTCACAGAGATCGAAGATGAAAATGAGACTGGTTATAGCAGTGACTCAGTTCACTTTTTAGTGGAGTCTCCCTGCTCCCGTTCAATGAACGAGAAGTAGGAGGGACGACTTTAAAATGTTTAATAGACACTGGGGCATCAAAGAACTACATTCGACCCATATTTGAAATGAAAAACACAGGCCCCGTCGAAAATCCATTCGACGTGAAATCTACCATCAATGGTATAATTGGACATGACCTTCTAACGAAGGCAGGTGCCACTATCCCTTTGAAAAGCTGAGAAATACACTTCATTGGCAGATCGAATCCAGTACCCCAAGTGCCAAAACGTTAATCTTACAAAAATTTACGAAATAGAAGTTCCTCCGGTTGTGAGGGACATTCGCAGACTCTAATGAGCTGCTGCCGTTTACTACATTGGTCGTCGGAACAATTCTAACCGAGGACGATGAACCGGTATATTCAAAATTATATCTGTTTCCCATGGGTGCGGCCGGTTTGTCAACAAAGAGGTAAAGGATATGTTGAATAATGGTATCATTCGCCCAACCAGGTCACCGTACAATTTGATCTGGGTAGTGAGTAACAAAGGATTTGATGACTCAGGTCCCAGTAAGAAGTGCATAGTCATAGATTTCCGGAAGCTCAATCAAAAAACCAAACGCGCGGTCAGTGAACTTTCCTCGAGTTACGCGATCGAGGCTACTGAGAAACCATTGAAGGGCTTCAGAAGCCATATGGTACTGGAAGAGACACGTTTGCCGTTAAAGGAAACTTTCGTTCTAATGATGAAATTTGGGATTTGAAAATTGGGATTCTATCATTGACATTGGTCTTGCCAAGATGTTCCCTTCGGCAAAGTTTTGGTACTGCAAAACAAGAATGACCGATATTTTTAGAAATGATGAGCAAAGGGAATTTGTGAAAACAGAACACAATCGCGCTAACAAGGCCGCGAAATACGTGTTTCTTTTGAGACGCAAAAAGGGATCAGATACCGTCGATATCATTCTACAGGCCACCATAGAATATATCCGTTCGAACCACTCGGTCGGGAGCAGAATGCCTATTGACTACACTCACCACACCATGCGAGATAGTGGAAGACATAAGAAAGCGCCACAAAGCGCAACAATTGCAATTGGCTAAGTCGGGGAAGAGTAGTGGAAAAGGCCAATAAAAGACTTGAAATAACTTCACCCTGAATGAAAAAATAGAAGCTGTTTTGGGAAAACTCTTCTCATAAGAAGGAATGTAGTCTATAGGTGAGAGGCTATATCAGGAAGTTCCGTACTAGGGGATATCTTGAAATATCTTGTACAACACCAATTCTAAGTGTTTTTGTTCTAAGAACTGCTGAATTAACAACAATGGTAAATAGAAATGATACTAGAGATATCATTTCCCTCAATGATGAATAATTCTAGTGATAGCAGTGATATTGCAGTCCTACGCAAACGTATGCATTTGTTGTCAGATGGTTAAAATTTGATGTATTTATTAGTTTTTGTTTTTTTTATTTAAAACAATTTCTGATATTATTTTCCTTTATCCAGTTCATAATTTTTTTTAATATATTTAATGCATTCAAATGTAAAAGCACGGAAAATAAATTCTCAAGAAACCGATTATTAAAATTTTATGAATTTATTAGTTTTAGTTTTTGTTATTTAAATAAATTTGTGATATTATTTTCATTTATCCAATTCATAATTTTTTTTATAAAATATTTAGTGTATTCAAATGTAATAGCACGGAAAATAAATTCTCAAGTGAACTCTAACAAGAAATTTCTGCAATGGTTTATTGTACTTGTACGTTTATTTTTTAGGTCTGGAACCAATCTACTTTTTTCCCATTTAGCCACAATCTTTCTTACACGATTTTATTGAGAACGTATCTACCGTGTAAAAGGAGAATAAGGTGCATACTGTAATTCTTGCAATTTGTGTTGGCTGCCTCAAACACGTGGTCATTGGTCACACGTGGATTATCGGAAATAAACTCGTACTGCACGCTACTAGGAGGACCTACCTTCAAAATTCCAAGTCTCTGGCTCTTATAGGTTCTAAGATCGTTCATACATGCGGACATGGCTTAATCGACTCGACTATTGATGCTGATCAATATATATATGGTTACGGGGATGATTACTTCTGAATGTTACATATATTTGCAGCAAGCCAAGGTTCAGAGTATAAAAAACGGCCAGTACAAGATTTTTCATATATTTTTTTTTATATTCTTATAAATTAGTAGTGTTACTTTTTATTGGCACGTTCAAATACTTTTAATCCCTTTTTTTTGAGCTGCACTATCTAATACAAAATTAAAAAAATACACCCCCTCAGATTACATCTCCTGACAGAAGTTGATCTGCTAAGGGAAAATAGTAGTCAAATAGGTTTAAAAATAAAAATGAAAAAACAGATCTACGCTCCAACCAATAAGATTTTTGGCAAGAAATATAATAATTCCACTGGACACAGAGAATCCGATAGTAGTGAACACGTAGGCCAATACAATATAAATAATTTGCCGACGGTGATTTAAAAGGAACACTGGATAAGAAATTCACAGGTATTAATGTTACCCTGTTAATTAATCTAAATAGCGATAGGGTTTTAGCAACCAATGACATAATCCACTTTATCATAAAAATTTCGAAACCTTAAGTATATATGTAAGAAGAAAGTAGTTTTCCCAGTCGCAGACACTTTTGAGCCGGCCAGTTATAAGCAAGGTAAGCGGAGAAATCTACGTCACATCGTGAAGTTGCAATCAAAATTAAACATGAGAACAGTGGCGCCGTCGACTTTGTATTTGGCCGTTGTAGTTGGCCGATATAATCTTCCTAGTAATCTACAAACAAGGAGCGGACATGGCTGAGGACGGACCTGTTTTGAAAGGGGGGTAGTTATCATTAATAAATAATAAGCCACTAAATTGGGCACTGCTCACTATAACACAATATATTAGTGCTGACCTTTGCTGCTGTCTTTGGTCTCTGCAATCGTCGCCGAATGCTGATTTGAATCTTGCACTAGGTGCAAGCGCAGCATTATTTTGGATTACATACGACGTAGCGTAGGGCTAACTAGTAAGTCATATATTTGTCAATTTGTCAATTAGCTTATCCAAACTGATACACATGTCAATAATTATGGAATCATGAAATGCGAACCCCTGCGAAATGCAGAGTTGGTGCATTTCACAGACGCAACAACACCAAGCTGGCGACGCCGACATTGACGTTTTCTCGTTGGAATGAGTTTTCATTAGGTATTTATTAAGACACAAAATGTAGTTTGTAATATCGACTCATTGTAAGCACATAAATAAATAAATGTTTTTTTTATAACTTACATCAACCGAATTGGTTAATTGGCGCCCGAGCAGGGATACGCGAAACTACTAAAAAAAAGGACCATAAGAAATTCGTTCGTGTAAAGTACACAATAAATTTCACATAATGAAGAAAAATACAACTAATCACATAGTGATTACAAATAATAAAGAAGTTCACATAGTGAATAAAATCATCATCTATCCAAGAGTGACCGCAAATAATAAAAAAAATTCACATAGTGAAAAAATGCATCTAATCAAAATTGTGATTAAAAATAATAAAAGGAAATTCACATAGTAAATAAAATCATCTCCTGATCAAGAGGGATCACAAATAAAATCCACATAGTAAAGAAACTCAATTCACGGAAAAAAAAAGTTCTTACAACCTGAGAGGAGCAACAAAAATAAAAACAATACAAACCAAAAGAAGTAAAAAAAAAAAAAATAATAATACGAAACCAAGAAAAAGGAAAGGCAAACAAATAACAACATATAAACATTAACTAAACTACAAGAAGATCAACTCCATAAATAATTCCCCCTAAGAAGACATCCGAAAACACCCACATGGATCGGTATAACATTTATGTAAGTCATCGTTATCATTTGAGTTGTAAAACCGTAAAATCTTCAAAGACATAAGCTACACTATTTATAAGAGCAAAGAAAGACAAAACCCTAACGAATACAATTTATATGAATGCGGAAGATCTAATAATAGAATACTTATCAACAATGTCACTAAGTTATTTGTCCAATACTACTAACCCCTCAGGTCCCTCTCCACTAACTCATTTTTCCACATCCCAAAAAATAAATACTAACAATTCGATTAAACAGGTAGTTAGGAATCCGGTCATAAAAGAAGATTATGAGCCACAAATAGACTTTATCAGAAATCTGTCGAATTTAGAGAAGGTACCAGACATTGTAAAATGTCTCAGAGAATTTTCAGGAAAAGCAAGTGAGTTTAACTCATGGAGAAAATCAGTTGACAAAATATTAAAAATGTACGAAAGTCAAAAAATGTTCACCAAAATACTTTGCCATTTTGCATACTATCAGACATAAGATAAACGGAGAACAGATAAACAGACATAAAGCCGCACTAGAGTCGTATCGTACGCCTCTCAACTGGACCAAAATCAGACTTTGCCTTCTGCAACAATACGCAGACAAACGAGATATTGGTACCTTAGAATACCAGTTAAACACGCTAATTCAAAGCAGAGATAATATAAACACTTGCTATAAAAAAATTTACGAGATTCTCTCAGTAATCCTGGACAAGATCGACTGTCTAGATTATAAGGAGGAAGCATTGCTTGCAATGACCAATTCTTATAGACGCAAGACATTAGACATATTCATAAGAGGATTAAACGGCAACTTGCGAAGTCTGTTAAGAGTTAGAAGACCGACAAGCTTGCCAGAAGCCTTGAACATCGTTTAAGATGGACAACCCAAATTATAGGGCGAATCAAGCTAACACTATGCATAACACCTTGTCGCATAACGTTAGACGTGGTCCGCAGCCAACATATTACAACAATGGAGGCAGAGAAATACCTCAAAGACCAGTACGTAACCCAAACTTTTTCCTAACATTAGCATATTTTGGACAGGGTCAGCCTAGATTTGTACAACAGCAACAACAATTCCCACCCTCATTAACGCCAAGGCGTCAACTTCCACCCACTCCGATTGAGGTAGATAGTTCCGTACAAACGCGTCAAGTTAACTACCAAAATAGACCTCAAATAGCAAGTCAGTGTCCCAATACCACACAACTAGAAAGAGTAATCAGGCCGCTCAGCAAATGAGACGAACTCTTTCTCAGGTAACACAGCAACCTAACAAGCAACAGAGTTTTTAATACAGAAGCCATCAATGAAGACGAACGGGTTATGAAAAAGAAATAGATTATAAAGAGCAAGAGTATGCTATAATCGAAAATCAAGAAGAGTACGAATATGAAATCGTCGATGATGTAAATTTTTTAGACGAGGTTCATCCTCATTACCTTTCTTAGAGGTTGAAATAAGGAACGAGAAAAAATAATATTCTTAATAGACACCGGCTCCAGCCTTCACTCATTCGGGCACCCATACCGAATGAAGTATGCTTCGCAGAAAAGTCTATAAGTATTTTGGGTAACGGGATAGGCAAAATTCAATTTTTCCTTTTGTCGGAACTATGTACCTTTGAAGGTATCATAGGTCACGACACATGAAAAATTTAAAGGTTATAATAAATACATATGAAAACTATTTGAAATACAAAACAAAGGAACTTTCAATTTGACTTATAGCTAATGTAGAACTTAGACTTTGTCACTTAGATGACCAAACTATCCAAATAATAAATTCAATAGTTAAAAAATGCCCAGGTCTCTTCGACGAACCGGACAGAAGACTTTCGTCAGTCAAGTTGGGGGGAAATAAAAACTTAAAGCGATAATCCCTGTCTATTCCAAAGCGTACACCTACCCTATGTCATTAAAATAGAAAATAAATAGCCAGATAAAAGAACTATTTGCCGACGGCATTATTCGACCATCGCGTTCCCCATATAGTTATCCGGTGTTCAAAAATATAAATTTTAACAACTTACGATTAATTTTTCGTGACGCTCGAACGAGCTAATCTTAAAACCCAATTAGACAAATCCGAATTTATGAAAGATAATTTAGAATTTTTGGGATTCGTAATCAGCAAAGACGGTTTAAAAACCAACCCAAAAAAGGTAAAAGCAATAGTCAACTTTCCTAAACCAAAAACAATCCATGACATTCGCTCCTTTTTTGGCATGTCTGGATATTATCGCAGGTTCATCAAAGATTACGCAGAAATGATAAAACCATTAACTACGCTACTTAGAGGAGAGGCGGGTAGAGTCTATAAAACAATTTCAAAAAGAATTCTTATTAACTTAGATGCAAACAAATAGAAGCCTTTAATAAAGTAAAAAAAATAAAACATATAAAGGGGAAACTGCATGTCTATTGCCGATAAGAGAATTAAGAAATCAAACCAAAGTAAAAATAACGGAGGGTGCAAAATTGTACACATGCGTTTTGTTTTAGTTTTTTTTGTTTGAATATTTTGCTGATTTATTTGTGTTTTTGTTATATACGCCAATTTGTTAAGAATTAAAAAACAAGTTTTTTGATTTGCTTCATTCGTTTGGATATTATTGACTCACAAAGTTCAAAGTGTCAACTATGGAAACACTTTTGCTCCCTACTGTATGTACTTTATGGGGTCGGATATGCTTCCTTCTCCCTGTTACATACATTTGCACAAATACATTATACCCTTTTTACCCATTTTAAATGGGTTCAGGGTACAAACAATAGAGCCAATAGACACAGGCATAATTCTTCTGTACATTAGGTAAAGAAAATGCATTTTTTTCTTCATATGAAAACTCCAACTTAAAACCACTACCAGCCATGATCCAACTGGAGAGACCAATAACGGCGATAGAAGAGGTGTTATCACTGCAGCTAATGAGAGATCTCCATACCAAGAACACTGAGAAGATAGGCGCGTTACGAGCCAATTTAAAGCAAACACTATCACTAATCTTGGAGTAAATTCCGTAATACTTTTGGTCTTAGTTGCCTATGCAATAAAACTCAAGCTGTGCACTATTACTGCGGTAACAGCCACACCAACTAGAACGAACAGCTCTCAGACAAGGTTGACGAAACAGAAGCTCACCCGAAAAAAAAATTTAAGAAAACATAGAACCATCCAAGATATACCTGGCTTTTAAATCGACCGGGACGTTCGAGATCCGAAAGGGAGGAGTTAACTCCTCCAAAAGGAGGAGTTTCCCAAATTACCAACATTTGGTTAACCAGCATTCTTACATTTGGTTCCCGCACGTGGCCAGTCAACGTGCTGGGCAAATCTGACACAAAGGTGTTGAGTATTCAACTTTATATGCATACGAGCTCAACGCGCTCGTTGGGCAGCCAACCGTGGAATCGCAAATTCGGCATAATTATTGCACATGTTAATAATTATGGAATCAGCGGAACCAATAAAGTTCGTTGGTTTCACAGACGCCACAACACCAAGACGGCGACGCCGACAGCGACGTTTTCTCGTTGGACTGAGTCTTCATTAATATTAATAAATCCGTTATATCCCCATGCGAAAAAATAAATGGATATAGTACGACTTAATGCTTACCGCGTGTTAACAGTTCATTTCGAATACGTTCTATTTCCAATCTCTTTTCAATTGTTTCTTTTGCAGCTCGGAACCTTCGAGATCTCTGTTGATTCATTTTTGCTCTGGGGGCAACTCCATCGATGGCCATATATAATAATTTTCTTGGGCGTACAATACCAAAAAGTCTGTCAATGCAGTCAAATATAGCAACCATCATTTCTTCTTCATTTTTAGGAGCTGGTTTGTCTTCAGGATGGGTGCAAGGGTGTATTATGCCGTTCATATCAAGATATAAGTTATCAAACTCCACTCCATTAGGATTTGGTAAAGTTAAATCTTCGAAGATGGTCTTGCCTGTTTCCGCATCTACTCTCTGTATTTCTTTCGTTATTAAAAATCATAATAAAGCTCTGTTTCAACTATACCTTATTTTCATTACATTCTATAATAACGCAAGGATATTTTTTGCTTAGCCATCGAAAAAAAGCAGGCACTCCCATTTTAACTTAAAGTAGTGTAGCACTTTATATCCCGTTTACAGACGATTAAACTCAGAATAACCAAGTTAAATTGCCCATAAACTGCGAAAAAGTCGGATAAAAAATGCACAGAAAATATTTGAGTCAAATAATGTTCTTTACGATAGTATCGATGAAACTCGTTTCCACGGCAAAGCTTTTTATATCGCATCAATTTTGTATCGATTTCGGAAGAGATGTTTAATAACCTTTTTCCATTATGCTTAAAAAATGTCACATTTTCAAATTTCATATATTTGTGTTCCATTGGCAAGTGTCGGTTGTTGGCAACATGTGAGTGGGAAAAGTACCGCTAAACAGCCGATCGAGTTGCTTTGATTTACATAAGCGCAAAGTTTTCCGTGTAAAAGGAAAAACATACGACCTCGAAGTAGGGTTCTATTTTATGCATTCTTTGCGGGATTTGGCCGTCTTAAAATATTAAAAACTGTGGGACTATTAAAATTTAAAATTATAGTTTAAAGTTACCGCTTGCCTTCGTTGCTATATCAGCTGTTTATGGTAATGATACATTCACATTTTTCACAACATCGATAGAAAACTCAATAAATCAGCGCAAAAAACACGAACTGCTCGGGGTAAATTTACACAATTCTCAAAAATGTGATGATATTGAAAAATGTGTAAAATGTGCTGTCTTATGGGAAAATGTGATATTTTTGAAAACTGTGTAGGGTCGCATTTTACACAATTTTCAAAAATGCCACATTTTCAAAAATGGCTATAACATACTTGCATCTACCTTCACATCTTACAACATATGATCATTTTCGGCTTCTGGAGCTAAAGTATTTTGACATTAGTAAAATAAGCTTGCTGCAGCGATTACATATGATCACTAACCATACAATGCATAAACTTGTCAAACGTCGGAATAATCGGATACCGATAAATCGTCAACGACTGAGCCCCATGAGTGTCCGCGACCATTTTAGAGTGCCCAGACAAAGTAAGACTGCTGAGAGTGGCACCCAAACGCCGGCCTCGTCAGCCGAACGTTCAGTATGAAGCCGTATCCCGCTCAGCGCACAACGTTGCTGCGGCTGATGCTGTTTCGTAATATATGTATGTTAGTATTAAATCTTTTCAGCCCAAATACATACACATGTGTATATGCGTGTGCAGAGTGTGCCTCGCTCACACTAATTGCTTTGCGCACTTGTGTGCATCTCCTTCTCCCTGCATAGCTTCTCAAAAACCCCGAGATCTACAAACATACATATGTTTGTGTTGTGTGGATGTGCGCACAAGTAGATCGCGGCGTTTGTCGCGAGCCAGAGATTTTTTCTTCAATTGTGTGCCCTTTGTGCCTGTGGTGGCCAAAGGCACACACATTCAAATGCTCTATCATGTATTTCTTCGTCCAGTCAGGCATAATGAGAAGAATCTGATATATTTATATTTATTAAAAACTTAAATGACCTAAATGATATATTTATATATTATATTTTAATTTTGTTGTTTACTGTGGGGACCAATTTTGCTTAAAATTAAAAAAAACTAAGTCGTATTCCTGCAAGGGTAATTTTTCGTCGGCTTGTCGAATTATTTAAGAAAAGACCAAACATTGAAAATGTTCAATTTTTTCGACTTGCTACTTGTGCACACGCACACTTTCGAGTAAGCAGTTGGGTGACATTATTAGAGGGTTTTGCCTGTTCATGTGAAAACTCCTATTTTCCATGCATGGTGTAAGGGTAAGGGTACCTGAACGTTGGCATGTGTGCATAATAACTTTTTGGGCCTGCCAAGCACACATACTTACACACTTTTCTATATGGATGAAAGCATTTATGCGCTTGTGTGCGTGTTGGTTGCCTGCCTGCCTGCCCGATGCAAATTTGACCAAATTTGAAGTTTTTGGCATTTCTGAATTTCGAGCTCTACACACAGACACACACACACACACACAAATATGTGTGCGAATGAGCCGATCAAGGGTTTGTCGTGAGACAGAGATATTTTTATCAATGGGTGCGTAAATTTGGGCGACGGTGGGCTTGCGGCCGCGTAAGGCACACATGTGTGAACAGGCAACGAAAACAGGTGAACCGCACTTGCCGCTCGTTTGCACTTTGATATGGAAAAAATGCAACAACAAGGGGTTAAACGATCAGAATGTCTAGCATACGTCTGCATCCATAATAAATAAAATATAATATATAAATATATCATTTAGGTCATTTAAGTTTTTAATAAATATAAATATATCAGATTCTTCTCATTATGCCTGACTGGACGAAGAAATACATGATAGAGCATTTGAATGTGTGTGCCACAGGCACAAAGGGCAGACAATTGAAGAAAAAATCTCTGGCTCGCGACAAACGCCGCGATCTACTTGTGCGCACATCCACACAACACATACATACGTGTGTTTGTAGATCTCGGGGTTTTTGAGAAGCTATGCAGGGAGAAGGAGATGCAGACAAGTGCGTAAAGCAATAAGTGTAAGCGAGGCACACTCTGCACACGCATATACACATATGTATGTATTTGGGCTAAAAAGATTTAATACTAACATACATATATTACGAAACAGCATCAGCCGCAGCAACGTTGTGCGCTGAGCGGGATGCGGCTTCATACTGAACGTTCGGCTTTCGAGGCCGGCGTTCGGCTGCCACTCTCAGCAGTCTTACTTTGTCTGGGCACACTAAAATGGTCGCGGTCACCCATGGGGCTCAGTCGTTGACGATTTATCGGTATCCGATTATTCCGACATTTGACAAGTCTATGCATTGTATGGTTAGTGATTTTACACAATTTTCAAAAATGCCACATTTTCAAAAACGGCTATAACATACTTGCATCTACCTTCACATCTTACAACATATGATCATTTTCGGCTTCTGGAGCTAAAGTATTTTGACATTAGTAAAATAAGCTTGTTGCAGCGATTACATATGATTTATTGAGTTTATAAATTTTAACGACTATTAATTTTATAAATAAGCTTCTTAAATTCAAATAATTATGATTTGTAATATAACAGTTTTCAAAAAAAATCAACTTTTCATAATTGTCGGTGGACAAAAGTATTTTGATAATTTGGTGTTGTTTAACAATATGAGCGAAAAAGTTAATATTGGTGATAGTAACAATAATATTAATAAAAAGTAAACCCTCCTTTGACATCAATGACCTTTTGTAAGCATCCAGGAATTGATTTTACCAATTTTTTTAATGACTGCAATGAAATATCCTGTTAAAAGCAATAAAAGTTGGTTTACTAACATGATTTATAGCTTTGTGGTGGTAAAGAAGCGTGGTGAAAGGCTTAAAATTAATATACTTGATATATATATTTACTATTCTAGAAGCTACATGTCAAGTTTGGTGAATCTAGCTTTTGTTATTATTATTACAGTAATTCGATGTCGATTTGTATCGATTACTTGGAAACGGGGAAAGCTATAGAGTATCGGAAACAAACTCGATCTCGTAATCCTGTTTTTTTCTCTTTCTTTATCTAAGGTTTAAAGGGCTAGAGCCACCAAAATTGTCATACAGCTTCTAGAATAGTACATATAGGCCAAGTATCTTAATTTTATAGCTATCGCCACCCGCCGCAGCCACACCATAGCTCACCATATAAATCAAATAAACAAAACAGTTAGAACTACTCATCATTGCAATTTTGAGAATGAGCGAATATTCTATAGCAAAATAAGATCTGCTGTTGAAATTTTCATCAAAATCGGTTAAGAAACACAGGAGTTATCAAAGAAAGCATGTGCTTGTAGCGCAAATCGCAAGAATTTCTTTCTACACAAGCACACACACATGCGCGTCTTTATCGAAATCTATAAACATCATTGGAATTCCGATTGTTTTTTATTCTGTGATGTGTGTATGTTTTGCTATTTCAATTGGGTTTTTTAAACCAATGGGTTATGCCTGTTGAATAGAAGAGGTGGTTGGTTATGGGGTTCGACTCCAATTGAAGAAGTTTTTTTTTTATATTACTCCTAACAAATGAGTTTGGTCACTAACCAAACAGCATATAGACTGGACAACTAGTACTAATACTGGGGACAAGCGTTTTCACTGCGGCTGGTCCAAAGTCGCCTTCGTTTTTGTTCGGGTTCGAGACATGCCCGCATGCTCTTACAGCAAGAGTGCGCGTCAGACGCCTGCCAACAATAAAAATTTTCTTTTGCGACCATGATCTGCCCATTCTCACATATGTGCGTGTGTAGAGCTCGAAATTCAGAAATCCCAAAATATTGTCAAATTTGCATCGGACAGGCAGCCAGGGAACCGGCACACAAACGCATAAATGCTTCTATTCATATACAAAATATGCAAGTATGCGTGAATAGCAAGTCCAAAATCTTTTAAATGCACACATGTCAACGCTTAGGTACCCTTTCCAACAATAAAGTGCTAAAATGCAAGATGTTCGCATCGACATAGCAAACCCTTTCACTATTTCATATTACTCGTCCGTTCAAAAGGGAAGAAATGCCTCCGACATTTGATATAAATGGAATTTGTGGACATTTTTGCTTGTGCGGACACATACACAAACAAACATTTAAACGGTACATAGACAAATTGAAAGAGCACTGAGAGTAAGCCAAAGCAGTTTCCTGTAGTGGGAGCGAGATAAAAAACAGGGGTGCCGTTCTATCGCACAAATCATATGGGTGAGAGTAAGCCAAAGCAGTTTTCTGTAGAATGAGCGAATTTTTATTCGCTATATATTTCTTGCTCTCTTGCTGTGAGAGCATGCGGGCATGTCTCGAACCCATACAAAAACGAAAGCGACTTTGGACCAGACTAAAAACGCTTGTCCCCAGCATTAGTATTGGTTGTCCAGTCTATATGCTGTTTGGTTAGTGATTTGGTGTTTGTCGACGAGGGTTTACGGTATCCCCTGATCGAGAACTACCGACTACAGTCTCTAACTTGTTTTTTCTCAAAGTGGAGTGAAATTAGTGTTTATATTGTCTTTGCCACAACCATATCGCAAATAAATTACTACCTTGAAAGGTGGAGGAGTTGGTTTAACAATTAAGCTCATCAAATAGCGCTTCGTGGCCATGTTTGCACAACTATATAGCAGAGTTCGTCAAGCACTACATACCTTACCAAAAATCTAAATTCAAAGGCTACGTTCATTCACCACTTCAACAATACACTCAGTCTGTACATAGATTCCAACACATCAGTTCAGACCTCATTGGACCATTACTTCATTCTGGTCAATTAAGATATTGTCTCACGATCATTGTCCGCTATACCAGATGGCCAGGTGCAGTTACTATTGAGGATATTAAGGGAGCATAGATTTCTCGTTTTGGAGTTCCAGCACGCATTTCCACAGAACAAGGCAAGCAATTTGAATTAAAAATTTTTCAACGAGCTGTCCCGCTTTCTCGGCATTAACCATTTACGAACAACTCTTTATCATCCACAGGCAAAATGAATCATCGAACCGCACGCAAGTCTGCAATGATGTGTCATTAGAGGATCGACTGCGGTCTCACCAACCCTATCTGGATCCCCATCGCAAACCTAGTGCAAAATAGAAAATAAGTAAGAGGTTCCCTGATACCCTGAACCCTTTTCTTCCAACACCAATTGCAGCTCGCGCTACGCGCTCGTTTGCTGTAGTAATAAAGATAAAATAAAAACAACGAGAAAAAAGGGCTATCTTAGGCACGCCGAAGATTTTATACCCTTGCAGACCTAAACTTTTCATAATGCTCATAGTGATTTGCCCGTATCTAAGAAGCACAGGGAAAATAGTTAATGCCGCGTATGGTTAAGATATCTTGAAAAACAAAAAAGTTTTCTATACAACAACATATTTTTCGACAGATCGTTCCTATGGCAGCTATATGATAGCTGACTACTACTACTATCGGACTACTGTCCGATGTAAATAAGATTTAGCATAGTAAATGGAGCATAGTAAAACTAATAAATGCCGAGGTTGGTCACAATGTCTTGATAAACAAAAATGTTTTCCATACAACAACTTAATTTTCGACCGATCGTTTCTATGGCAGCTATATGATATAGTGGTCCGAACCAGCTGGTTTTGACATATGTTCTACGTGCAACAGAAAGAGGCACAGTTGCAAAGTTTCATACAGATAGCTTTAGGACTGAGAGACAAGTTCGCATAGAAACAAACAGATGGACATGGCTGTAAAGACTCGGCTGTTGATACTGATCATGGATATATATACTTTATGGGGTCGGAGATGTCTCCTTCTATGCGTTACACATTTCACGACAAAACTATAATACTCTCTGCAAGGGTATAAAAAAGTTTTCTCTTCAGGGTTCGAACTAGCAACTAACCGCACTACTTGCCGCCGCCTCTATTCAACAGCTACACCAGCCAAAAAAATAAAAAAATTGCCCTCGGTAGGTCTCGAACTTGCAGCAGACCGCACTACCTCCGCCGCCTCTACCCAACAACCACGCCAATTATTAAATCTTAATGAGAAAAAAACAAATTAAAATAGCAGCACAGAAACCAATACACTCGCAACTGAAATGCTGTTGATAGAATTCAAAAAAGACGCGCCTGAATGTGTGCATACCAAAATGCTTGCAATTTGCGCTAGCTGCCGCAAACACGTGGGCAGCCGAAACACATTTTCTTTTGTGTTTCTTACCCGATCTTGATGTAATTTTCATCAGTAGATCTTATTGTATTTTAAAATATTCGTGTATTCTCACAATTGCATTTCATTTGTGGCTTATTGAGCAGCATATGTACATTGGTATATTTACTTGATTTATAGCTTTGTGGTAGCGGGGAGGCGGTGATGGGATAAAATGAAAGATACTGATATATATATATATACTATGCTAGAAGCAACATATCAAGTTTGGTGAGTCTAGCTCTTATTATATACCCAATTTGCTAAAAAAACATAATTTCTATATCGATTTTTATCGATTACTTGGAAACGGGGCAAGTTATCGAATATCGGAAACAAACTCGGTCTGCGCGAGCACTAGGAAAACCTACAGCTAAAATTTCAAGTCTCATACATACGGACGGACGGACGGACAGACATATGGACATGGCTAGATCGACTCGGCTGTTGATGCTGATCAAGAATATATTTTTTTTATGGGGTCGGAGATGGTTCCTTCTGCCTGTTACATACATTTGCACAAAAACGCAGAGAAAGAAAAGCTCGCAGCAACAAAATAAAAGCAAAAATAATATAAAAAAAAATTTTTGTATATATAATTATTACAAAGAAAAATTATAAAAAAAATATGCATAGTTAATTAACAAACTTTTAGTGCTTAAGTGATTAAATAAAAAAAAATAATAGCAAGAAGATCTATACCATACCAACCCACAACTTATAAACTAAAGGGAACAACACCGTCCCCAGCGTTGGAAGGCCTTTTACCGCAGTTGCATGTAAATCACCACACTTCCTTCTTCCTCTCTTACGTATTTGAGCGTGTCAGCGTTGCGAAAGCTTTCTCGTTGCGTCGTCGTATCTGATACATACCTACATACATAAATAGAGCTTTCAGCTACGTGAGTGTGCAGGTGCCGATTGAGCTTGGACAATGCTTACAAGCGAGAGGGCATTCGACCACGTTTTCTGTTTGTGATTTAATTGTGCATTCAGGTATACATATATAATTTTTGGTATGCCACGATCGCACACAAAATGCCCTAGCGAGTGACGTCACGTGCGCAACAGAATGTTGCAACCTTCTTAAATTCATATACTTCCCATGGCTTGGCGGACACACATACATGTACACTTGCACCAAAATATGTGTGGTGAGACACATACGCCAACAACAATTAGGCGCGTATAGTGTATAATGGTTCAAGAAAATAATTATTATTGATTGTACCAATAATTCCACAGTCAATACGAAATTATATATTAATCAGACATTGCATCAAAAATTGTATATGAGAAGGTTTGTGGTATTTAGCTATAGCAATGATCAATAGTCAAAATACCCTATGTAGAGCAAGGGTGCTTTGCTGGCCGACAAATGAAAAGTTGAAAGCGAGTGGAGAAGAAGAAAACATGAATTTGGGACTTTGCGAATTATAGGCATAGCAGTGCTTAGAAACCACAACAATGAGTTAGAAGAGTGTAGAAGCTTAGATCATAGGCTGTGTTACGGAACTGCTTGTTTCTCAGTGGGCCGCGCCGGCTGGCTCATCGGATTCTCTGGGTGCAGTCCCATCCCTGGCCCGCAGTCCGCACAATCGATAACAACAAAGCTACACGTCTGTAGCAAAACAGACTCACACAACACTACTCAAAATGAACCACATGAACAAAATAAACAGCTGTAACTACTATAAAAATGTAAACAACAAAGGTGAGACACTCAATATACATTAACAAAAAACACTATTTATCCACCTTACTCTTCCAGATCGGGCCCCGGTTCCGGACCCAGCGTACCCGCCCTACCATGAGACGATCACCTACACTCGTCTCCCTCATTTTGGCCACTAAATGGCCTATATTAGCCCGTGTCGGCCATTATGCCCACTCTCCCCAACAATATTACTTTAGCCGGACATGCTTTCTTTCAATATGTGCGTATAATTGGTTGCGTTTTCTTAAAATTTATAACAATTATAATCATTGCTTATGGCATTTATCTTGCAGCTGTTTAGAATCTCAAGCAAGTGGATATTTCGTTAACTTCACAGGTGCGTATAATGGTTTGTGTATTCTTATAATTATTGGTATTAATATTTCTTTTATTTCTTTCTAATTTGCACGAGGTCTCAGATAAATTAGTATTCATGCACGTGAACATTTCTTCTCCGGGTGCGTATTAATGTTGAATATATTTATACTTATTCACAAGTGTATTAATTCCTAAATTTTTCTCTTATCTTATAGAATTCATTTTTTTATTTTAACAGCACTGAATGGAACAGGCGACGAAATACTACAAAGATATTGCTAGTCGCCGCAAAAGGAACACGCAAGGAGGCAATTTAGAGGCAATCGTTGCGCCGAATTAGGAACAATGGCCCACACAAATACTTAAAACTGGGTATGTCACGATAATCAGTCGTGCAACAGGTAGGTGATATAGATCGGTATTAAATCGCTTAATTCTACCTTACCCTACCTAAAGAGCGCTCTGGGGTGGTAAGGGGCGATATAAATGGGTAAATTCCAATTAGGTAGGTATGTGAGCATAGTTCACGCAAGTGTTAATTTTAAATTTTTATATTTTACAGGCGCAGATGCATCACCTTTGGAGTTTCCCTCACCGTTCGCACACTAAAGTGAAGCTCGGCGTAAGTGCCTAAGTATGTATAGTTATAATTTATAAATACAAAAAAACTAAATTTAACGACAAAAAAAAATCTGCTCTTTTTCAGGGAGTACAATCAGGAGTCTTCATCTGACTCTGCCAAGGGCTCGCACGAGGATGGGCAAAATGGAACGGACTCACTCGGAGGATGTGGGCGTGGTCTCGCCTGTGGCCGCTTCTTCGTTGTTGGAGCCCGGTCGTTGGTGGCTCGTCTCGTCGCCTTCAGGGTTGCGCCGACGCTTGGCTGGCGGCGTCGCGGATATGGCTGGTGTGCGCCACTGAGCCGAATCCTGGCCTTTGGTATGTTTCGTGGGCCTCTCTGGTGCGCGAGCTGGTCTCCTTGTTGCCGGAGCCGTTAATTTTCTTTTTATTTGGTTCGTCTCTCGTCGCACTTAAGTTTTAAGTCTCTTTTAATTTTTTTTTTATATTTTGTGACTCGAGCGGTTTGATTTATATATATTTATTAAATTGCAAAAAAAAACAAAACCAAAATTTTTATTTGTCTGTTAAGTTATTTTTGATAGTACGCGCCGGCTTAACTTGCCAGATGGGAAAAAATTCGAAACTTTGGCGCAGATATGCAATATAAAAATTTTATGCTCACTTCGAGCTGGCACGCCCGCCGTTAACCGCTGATCAAATCGAACTCCTCGTACATTTGGGCAGCAACACCATCGGTGCCGAATTTCGGCACACGCATACATTTGCGAGGCGGGCACCGTTGCTGCCCATCTGCACAGCTGCATTTTTTTGGAGTTGAGCAAATTACGATTATGTTCGTATATCTTTTGCGTGGAAGACGCCTAGTACGCGTCCCTGGAGATCTTCCAACTCGTAGGCGTTGGTTCCCACGGCTCGGACGACGCGGCTCTTCAAGAATTTCCGGGCGAACTTGGCATTGAAGGCTTTGCCGAAGCTGCTTAGTGCGAAGTTGCGCCTCCACACTTCCTGTCCCGGTTCCAGATGGAGCTGGCGCGCGCGGTGGTCGTATCGTTGGCGACTTCGCTCGTATGCGGTGTGCAGGTGGTCAAGGTCAGAAATACTGTGATCGGCCAATGATCTCAGCTTCCTGGCCAGTTTGTAACTGGAACCATTCAGGTACATCTGCTGTCCAAAGACCGCGAAGAACGGAGTCACTCCCGTAGCGCTGTGGACCGCATTCCGGATCGCCACTTCCACCTCTGGTAGGTACGCGTCCCATTCCCGATGATCCTGACCCAGGTAGGTTCTGATTGCAGACAGCACTGTGCGGTTTACGCGTTCGGCGGCGTTGTTCTGAGGCGAATGCACTGGTGTGCGCAGGTGAGTAATGCATCAATGGCCTCGTCACTCAACACAAATCTACCCGTTCTCTTCTTAAGGGCATCAGTCAACGGTACTGAGATCTCGGCGAAGTATTTTATGAATCGGCGATACCACCCCGCCGTACCTAAGAAGCTTCGTAGTTCTTTGACCGTCCTCGGATTCGGGATGTTCCGGATCGCTTCTACTCTTCCCGGATCCATGCGCAGCGTCCCGCCGCCTATGATGAAACCCAGGTAGTTTAGGTTGCGGAAGCAGAATTTTGACTTCGCCATGCCTATGGTGAGGTTCGCGTTCCTCAGACACTCGGCCACCAATTCCAAGTATTTTAGGTGCGTTGGAAAATCTGCCGATATTATCAGCAAATCGTCTAGGTATACGAATACGTTGGACCTCAGATTCGCCGGGATTACCTTGTCCATGAGCCTGCAAAGTTGTTGAGCGGCGTTGCAGAGCCCGAATGGCATGTGGCGGAACTGGTACAGCGGCCTCCCTGGTACAGTAAACGCTTAAGGTCGACGCTAGAGATAAAATGAGTCTCGTCGATTTGCGATAGGATGCCCTCGATGCATGGAAGCGGGTAAGCGTCTTTTACCGTCACACTGTTTAATTTCCTGGCGTCTAAGCAAAACCTGTTCTTCCCAGGCCTCATCACCACCGTCGTCCGGTTGCTCCAGGGGCTATCACTCTCCTCGATGATGCCTATCTTTAGCATTTCATCCACCTCGGCCCACACGATCTCCTGTTTGGCCGGGGACAGCGGATAATGTCTGTCCTTCACGGGTTCTGCTCCCTCGATCAGCTGAATTCGGTGCTGCAGCAGGTGGGTTTTCCCTAGGCCATCCTTCTCAAATTGGAGAAATCTGCGCTTCACGCTTTCCAACTGACTCCTCTGATCATTGTCCAGGTCCCACATTTCCGGATCCGTCACGCAGTCGTCGTCGTCCCGGTAATAAGCCACCTCTGGGTTCGCTACCGCTACCTCGGATGCCTCTGGTGATGTTTCGGACTTTCTGGCCGGACCGAGCAGCTCTGGTGCAATCTCGAAGGCTCGCCAGAAGTCGATTCCCAGGTATAGTTCTTGTCGCAGGTCCGGGCACATGTAAAATACGATATCTTCCTTTCTATTCCCGTATTTCACAGGCAGAACAATGCGACCTAAAATTGGGCGATTGGCACCCGCCGCTGTCCTCACCATCGATTCGTATGGCCGCGCTTCCCATCCCAGTTTCTCCACTAACTCCCGGCATGCTTGTCCCAACAGACTGACTGAGGCCCCCGTGTCCAGCAACCCTTTCATCTTGGCCCCAGCGACCTCCACTTCGGCGAATACTCGTGGGTCTATACTATCCTCCCGTCTCACCGCTTCGACGACCTGGCGCCTGGTAATCCTGCGTCTGCGGAAGCGCGCACATGCCTTCACCACTCTCCGGGTGGCTAGTGTCATCCCCTCCAGCTGTCGCTCACCAAAAATCCTATTTCGTGCCGACATGTATGCCCGAACACGTTCTTCATATGGTAAGCCCCTAAGTGTTCCTCCTTTGCTTATACTATTATTATAATTAGCCTTATCCTGATCCTTATTCCAAATCTCCGTCTCCTTTCCAATGATTATTGGCTCTGGTAGGTACCCCTCTCCTGCTTCCCCGCGGTCGCCGTCCCGGAACGCGTCCGTCCCGCCATCACCGCGCTCCCTCTGGGGTTTCCCGGACAGTTTTCACACTGCGAGCAGAAAGTGTCCGGCTTTCCACACCTATAGCAGAATATTTTCCGCTCCTTGGACAGGCAGTCTCTAAAGACGTGATCGAACTGTCTGCAGTTCCAGCATACAATTCGGGATGAGTTTCTGCTTCGCACGAATGCTTCCTCCAGCTCTCCCGGTGGCGTTTCTGTACGATGCGGTGGTACTTCAACCTCGTGGACTACGGGCCTCGTTCCTTGTGGACAACGCGACGGCTGAAGGTACCCAGTCCGGCTTCTGCGACCCATGTGCCTCTCCACTTCTAGGCACTCTTGGCGCAGCTCATCCACGGTGAGTACGTCCATGGCATAGATATATTTCGCCAGACTTTCTTTTAAACCACGCTTTATAATCTTCACCAGCTCGCGGTCTCTCAGCGGCTTCTGGAATCGCGCGGCGAGTTGACGCATGTGGTGGATATAATCATCCACCCCTTCGCTGGCCTGTTGCTCTCGTTGTAGTAGCTCCTGCATCACATCGTGTTCCGTCTGGTAGCCCCGGAACCTGTCCAAGAGGGCATGCCGCAGTTGCATCCAGCTGTCGACCCTAGAATGCCGCACGTGCATCCAATACCACTCGCGGGCGCGGCCGGTCAGGAGCAGGTGGAAACCGCGCAGGACCTCCTTCCACGGGCATTGATACTGCCTCTGCAGGAACTCTAGGCGGAACACGAAGTCCTCGACCGAATTCATCGCGTCCTCGCCGTCAAACTTGACGTTCCACCGCTCGAGCTTCATGTACGCAGTTTCTCGTACGTTGGCGTACGCCTCCTCCGGTTGAAAATCATCCGCTCTCCGGTCCTCTACTCGGAAATGGCGGTTATTCGGGTTACGCCAGTTCCTCGACTGAGCATCTGCAACGTAAACTGGGCTGCTGGACGAATACTCCGCCCCTCGTGCGCCTTGTCTATGTGGCTTCGGTGGCACCGGTGGTGGAAATGCCTCGCGCTGGAACACTTCCCGTTCTTTCGGGATGGCGCCTGTTCGTGGTCCCGGCTCGACATGTCTCGGCGGCTTCGGCGCAGTGTTAGTCTCGGCGGTTTGGCTCCCTGGCGGCCTAAGCACATCAATGATGCCCTTCATCATTTCCATGAAGCCAGCTCGCATCTCCTCGCGGATGGACTCGCTGATGCCAGATGGCAGAGCATGCAGATATGTTTGGTGGGCCTGAGCGATCGCCGCGTTTGCCGCCGATTTGAGCACTGAGTCTTTCGGGGCTTTTGGGAACTCCAGGTTCCGTGGAGGTTTATCCTGTTGCGCCAATTCTTTCTCCAAGTCTACCAGGTGACCCTCTTCCGGGATCTGTCTCTCTGGAAATCCCCGGAAATTCATTGGCGTTCGCACCAGCCCTCCAGCTGGGCGCGGCGGTGGCAGAGCCGACGCCCCATCAGCGTCAGAAGCCCAATCAGACACCTGTTCCTCAGCCATACTTATCCCTTCTGAGAACAGTACCCCTCTCTTCTACAAGGCTTACAACCCTTATAAAAAGTTTACCAATTTTCCTAATAAATTAATAAATAAATAAACACCCACTAACAAATCTTACTAATAAAGAATAATAAATTAATACACATCGACCACAAAAACACTCACAAAAATAAATTTTTTTCTTTCTAATTAATTTCAAATACTTGGGGGAGAGAAGACAAATCCTAACACAGGCTAAATAATCTACGCATAATCTGGACAGTGGACAACACTTAAGCATTCGTCAAATGCTCAGTTCGTCAGTTTGACTGACTCTGTCGCACTTCTGTGCACCCTTAGGGTATGCTGTGTGACAGGTGCGGCGCAGGATCGGCTCTATATCGTCCTGGGTCACCTGTCTCCGAAGCTCATTTAACTACGGCCAGCACACACCAAACGTTAACACAGAGTGGGACAAAACAAATAGAAAACATTAAACAAACTCTAGTCAGACCTACCCTAATATCACATTTTATCACAGGTTATTTTGTCATGGCGGCTACCACCAGGCTACGATGGACGGTCGCGAACGTTCGCCAACTAGCAAACGTGACTTACCGTCATCAACCGCGACAAGAAAACTCCCCATGTCAATGGACACCATGGCAAGATCCGTCTCCGTCGCTCTTCTGGCCATTCTTGGGATATGCTGTGTGACAGATGCGGCGCAGGCTCGATTCTATATCGTCCTGGGTCACCTGTCTCCGAAGCTCGTATAACTACGTCCAGCATACATCCAACATTGACACAAAATGAGACAAAAACTACTAATTGAATAAATAACATCTGACTAAACTACCCTAATATCACATTTTTTTAATCATGAGATGCCTTTGTCGTTGCGGCTACCACCAGGCGAATGATGGACAGTCGCAAACGTTTCGCCAACATGCGAACGGCCATCAACCACTACAAGAAAAACCCCTCATGCTTATGGATGGATATTCAGATAACCTCTACTTCCGTCGTGCTTCTCGGATTCCACTACACGCTGCGCGATTATGAGCTACCTACTCGTGCCACATAAGACTTCAGCGGTGTGGGTCCTGAAGCCAAGGGAGTCCTTTTCTCTGTACCTTCATTTTTATCGTATTTATTTTTCTTTGATTACACACCGACTTCAAAGAAGCCGAGTGCTTCTTCAAATTGGGCGCCATATTGTTACGGAACTGCTTGTTTCTCAGTGGGCCGCGCCGGCTGGCTCATCGGATTCTCTGGGTGCAGTCCCATCCCTGGCCCGCAGTCCGCACAATCGATAACAACAAAGCTACACGTCTGTAGCAAAACAGACTCACACAACACTACTCAAAATGAACCACATAATCGATAACAAATATTCGGAACTGCTAACTCATGAACAAAATAAACAGCTGTAACAACTATGAAAATGTAAACAACAAAGGTGAGACACTCAATATAAATTAACAAAAAACACTATTTATCCACCTTACTCTTCCAGATCGGGCCCCGGTTCCGGACCCAGCGTACCCGCCCTACCATGAGACGATCACCTACACTCGTCTCCCTCATTTTGGCCACTAAATGGCCTATATTAGCCCGTGTCGGCCATCATGCCCACTCTCCCCAACAATATTACTTTAGCCGGACATGCTTTCTTTCAATATGTGCGTATAATTGGTTGCGTTTTCTTAAAATTTATAACAATTATAATCATCGCTTATGGCATTTATCTTGCAGCTATTTAGAATCTCATGCAAGTGGATATTTCGTTAACTTCACAGGTGCGTATAATGGTTTGTGTATTCTTATAATTATTGGCATTAATATTTCTTTTATTTCTTTCTAATTTGCACGAGGTCTCCATTCAGATAAATTAGTATTCATGCACGTGAACATTTCTTCTCCGGGTGCGTATTAATGTTGCATATATTTATACTTATGGACAAAGTGTATTAATTCCTAAATTTTTCTCTTATCTTATAGAATTCATTTTTTTATTTTAACAGCACTGAATGGAACAGGCGACGAAATACTACAAAGATATTGCTAGTCGCCGCAAAAGAAACACGCAAGGAGGCAATTTAGAGGCAATCGTTGCGCCGATTTAGGAACAATGGCCCACACAAATACTTAAAACTGGGTATGTCACGATAATCAGTCGTGCAACAGGTAGGTGATATAGATCGGTATTAAATCGCTTAATTCTACCTTACCCTACCTAAAGAGCTCTCTGGGGGTGGTAAGGGGCGATATAAATGGGTAAATTCCAATTAGGTAAGTATGTGAGCATAGTTCGCGCAAGTGTTAATTTTAAATTTTTATATTTTACAGGCGCAGATGCATCACCTTTGGAGTTTCCCTCACCGTTCGCACTCTAAAGTGAAGCTCGGCGTAAGTGCCTAAGTATGTATAGTTATAATTTATAAATACAAAAAAACTAAATTTAACGACAAAAAAAAATCTGCTCTTTTTCAGGGAGTACAATCAGGAGTCTTCATCTGACTCTGCCAAGGGCTCGAACGAGGATGGGCAAAATGGAACGGACTCACTCGGAGGATGTGGGCGTGGTCTGCCTGTGGCCGCTTCTTCGTTGTTGGAGCCCGGTCGTTGGTGGCTCGTCTCGTCGCCTTCAGGGTTGCGCCGACGCTTGGCTGGCGGCGTCGCGGATATGGCTGGTGTGCGCCGCTGAGCCGAATCCTGGCCTTTGGTATGTTTCGTGGGCCTCTCTGGTGCGCGAGCTGGTCTCCTTGTTGCCGGAGCCGTTAATTTTTGTTTTTATTTGGTTCGTCTCTCGTCGCACTTAAGTTTTAAGTCTCTTTTAATTTTTTTATATTTTGTGACTCGAGCGGTTTAATTTATATATATTTATTAAATTGCAAAAAAAAACAAAACCAAAAATTTTATTTGTCTGTTAAGTTATTTTTGATAGTACGCGCCGGCTTAACTTGCCAGATGGGAAAAAATTCGAAACTTTGGAGCAGATATGCAATATAAAAATTTTATGCTCACTTCGAGCTGGCACGCCCGCCGTTAACCGCTGATCAAATCGAACTCCTCGTACATTTGGGCAGCCACACCATCGGTGCCGAATTTCGGCACACGCATACATTTGCGAGGCGGGCACCGTTGCTGCCCATCTGCACAGCTGCATTTTTTTGGGTCAATGGCCCAAATGAAGGCCAAGGGCATATCCAAGGGCATGCGATCCACTCTCCTCATAGTCTCTTTAAGAGCGAACCGGGCGGCCAATAGCAATCGTCGCTTTTGGCGCCGTGGATCGCATGTCTGGCGTTGCCACCCTTCAAAAATTTGGGCTCCGCCGTGGGCCCAGCTTCACCCCGCATACTCTGACCATATGACAAAAAGATATCGGCGTGGCCGATAATATCGCACGCAACCAACTAAGTAACCCTCGGTGCTGCCGATAACGTCAAATGCAACAGCTGTAGCCTCGCACCAAAATGGGATAGCAGGGACAGAATTTGTGGTTTGCTATTTTTATTGTCGAGTCGTTTGTTTTGATTCTTTTTGTTGTTGGAAATGTTAAAAATGTTTTGAAGCTGTCATTGAATCTTGGTCATCGGCAGAAATAGCTGCAGACAGCCGGGTGTTGTGTTTGCAATTTGTGTTTCCAACCTCGCAATCTTGCTTCACATTTTTTGAAAAAGAGCTTTTGATCCACAAGCCTCCTCAGTATAATTAATACTCTATGCTCGAAAGCTTAACGCGGAGGAACGTAGTAAAACTGCTGATTTGCTTTGTGACCGTTCTTACTAAAAGTATGCGCTCACTAGTTTGTTTATTTTGACTGATTATGTTAGGACTTTAATAACGATGATTGGTCAATATATAAATACGGAGCCCGATTAACATTTTTTTTAAGAATTTATACAACTGGCACGACAAATGAAAAAATAATATTAATAATAACTTTAATTAAGGAACTATACGGAAAGATGGTAGTTGTTTTACAAACAAACAAGGAAATCAAGTATATACCTTTCGTTGATAAATAAATAATTATTTAAAAAATAATTCGGTCGCTAATCGCGTCTAGCTAGTATCACTAACCAAATAACATATGTTATTAATAACATTCTAGCTAGTATCACTAACCAAATAACATATGTTATTAATAACATTTTATTGTTATTAAATAACATATGTTATTTGGTTAGTGCTAGTATATAACGAATGTTCAAAATTACAAAGAAAGTTAAAATTTAAAGAATTAACAAAAAAAAGAAAGCAGAATAAATGAAGCTTATATATTGTTGTAAGTCAAAATGAAAGTTTAAGTTTTCGTTAATGGGGGGAGGCATAGTGATCCAATGTTATAGATTAGTTTGCATTAGGGAGTCTCTCTAAATCCTGGCATGAGATATTCATGGTGGGGGGTGTAAAAGAAAGCCAAAATCACACATCTGAGCTCCTGAAACAATCAAACAGTTGTTTAGTTGTAAGGAGCCTCACCAATATGTTGATGCATACAGTTAATTCGCTGCAAGTTAGTTTTTGGATTCTTTTTGTCCACTTTTGATATGTTTAAATGGAAGTTTAGCTTCCCTCTATAAAAATTAGTTTTATGCAACGACGGTCTCGGACACAGCAACCCCACCCCAAACCCAGAAGCGCTAGGGTATCAAAGGGTCCCGACCTCCGCTGTGCACCTAAGGTCTACAGGAAAGACATTACTTAAGATTGGGGTGGATATGTATGGGCCCCCTGGTGTTTGTTTTCTCGCAACCAAACATATTAAGACCATTCGCCCTACAACTTTACCGCGAGACCGCCCCTTTCCATGTGGATCCTTTTACGAAGGTTTCTTTTTTAGCACCAATTGTAAACATTACAAGAACTACTTTTAGAATTTTTATCTTTATCGCGTGTATAAAATCTGTTTCTTTCTATACATACATTTGTCGTGACTGTTCTTATTAAAACAACATTTGTTACAATAAAATAATGTACTTCGGTTAAATAATGCTAAATAGTTATAAATACCTTCCCTCCGTTAAACTAAAAATATTGCTTTTAATAATGCAATAAAGTAATACACACATATACATATGCACATATGTATAAACTTTATTGGGTCGGTCGAATTTAAGAGAATGTCTTTGAAACTAAGTTGGAAATTTTCAAGCTGTGAGAAGTACTTTTTCGTAGCTACCAAGTTCTATTGGGCAATCCACAGATAACTGAGCACATGACACAAGTGTGAAGTTGCATTTGTGTACATACATAAATATCCATACATATGCACATACATGCATATGTATGTAAACATACACATAGACTAAATTACTTTTGACTTTATATAAGGGTATATTACACAGCTATTCAGAATCAGTTTCTAAATAAAGGTCAAGTGAGCGACATGGCATTGAAATTTTCTGCGAACCTAAACTTTCTTTTTACTGAAACCGCATTAACTATATCAGAAAGAATACATTTAGCGCATCAGCATGGCTTTCGAGCAGTGGAAATACCATATCCTGATGGCGAACTTCATGATGTTATAGAAGCAATTAAAAATACTGGAATATTAGTGACTCTAATAAATATTAAATTGGGTATGTCACAATTTATTAGCATGTTTATCTATGTACATACCTATGTACATACATACATATATATATACATATAAATATACATACGTAGGTATATATATTAATATGTAGACTTATAGGAACGTAAACGACCTCATAAAACCTTGCTACATGTATGTACATACATACATATGTACTTCTCAAAGACGATATTTTCAGTTATACAATTTTTTATGCAAAACTTAATGTTATCGGAGTTTAAATTATTATTACCTTCATGAAAAGTAAATAAATGCCATACATGAAACCAGTTTGTTGCGCCTTAATATCAGCTTAGTAAGTGCGAGCCGAATAGTCAAGAGTAAATTCATGAAACCTTCGTTTCTAAAGTCAGATATTTTTCATGTATTGACCATTGAATAACAAACAAATAGAAAATATAATAGGAATTAAAATAGAGAATGCAGAAACAATAGTTTTAGCAATATTAAACTTAGTTTATTATATATTTTGTTTAATATATCAAGTGCTAATTTCTTTTATAAATATGGCCACACAATTTAACGTAAGTTTTAAGTAGCAACATACATACATTAATAATTTTTAATTTCGATGAAACATGGATCATTTATAAAAACAACTTGACAGATGACTTGCTTAATTGTCAAAAGTTTAATACAAAATATCGATTGGGAAGCTTAAGAAATCTTATGTAATAAATAATTTATTTTATGAACTTAAAACTACTTGAATGTATTGTGTGTTATTATTTAAATGAGTTATATGAGCAAAGTCCTACTTTAACAAGAAACAGTGCTCTAGTCCGTAGTGCCCTGAACCACTAACCATTCAACAAATCTATATGTTGGACAGCTAAAAGAAATATTTGTTGCCATTCATATTTTAGAGTTCTGGTCCAAACTCGAATTCGACTTTTTCTTCAGTTGCTTAGCAAAAGCAAAATACTTCATGAGCGATACCGAGGTTGCAAACACAAATTGCACAAACTGTCGTTGTCCAAAAAATCAAAGACAACTTCAGGACATTTTCCATAAGAATCAACAACAATCATAATCAAAACAAACGACTCGACAATAAAAAAAGCACACCACGGCTTCTGTCCTTGCTATCCCTTTTTGGTTTGACGCTACACCCTATGATTTTAGCTTCTGCACTCTTTTAACTCATTGTTGTTGTTTCTAGCACTGCTATGCTTATAATTCGCAAAGTCACAAAGTCATGTCTTCCAAGTCATGGCAGCCAAGTTGACATAATAAATGAGCATTGAGAGCACTCGGAGTAAGCCAGAGCAGTTTCCTGTAGTGGGATCGAAATGAAAAGAGCGATGCCGTTCTATCACACAAATCATATGGAAATTTTACTCTCTGAGCAAGTGAGCGAGTCTCGGACCCAAACAAAAATGAAGTCGACTTTGGACCAGAACTCTACAAAATGAATGGCTACAAATTTTTCTTTTAACTGTCCAATCTATATGTTGTTTACTTAGGGGTTCAGGGCACTCCGGTCTAGTGCACTCTTACTTGTTGCGCGCGTGAGACGCGTGCCAAAAATAAAATTTCTTTAAAGCTCATGATCAGTTAAAAATCAAAAATTCTAACAACTTCAAATCTTGTCAAATATGCATCGGACAGGCAGGCAACAAACGCATAAATTCTTCTGTCCATTTACAAAATTGTGTAATGGGCGGCCCAAAAAGTTTCCATGCACACATGCCAACGCTTAGGTACCCTTTCCAACAATAACGAGCTTAAATGCAACAATTTCGCATCGACGTGGCAAACCCTTTAATTTTTTTATATTACCCGTTCCATGAAAAGTTCTTCCCTTTGCGTCCGTAATTTGAGAAAAATTCAATTTGTGCGCAATGTTGCTTGTGCGGACACATACATTTAAACGATCCCTAAACACAATTAGAGAGCAGTAATGGCACTGAGAGTAACCCAAAGCAGTTTCCTTTTGTGGAAGCGAAATTAAAAGCAGCGATGCCGTTCTATCTCTGAACAAGTGAGCAAGTCTCGGACCCGAACAAACACTCCAATTCACTTAAACGTGTTTTACACTTTTCGCAAAATCGGACTTTCTTGGATGATAAACGCGGGTCAAATGTTGTAAGGGCGAAGTTTAAAAATTCTTCCGATCAGCTTCAAAGTTATTTTCAAAGGTCTAAAACTTAACGAATACATATATCAGCAATTTAAGAAATTCCATCCGCAACTTTGGACATTTGGCGGGAAATGTTTTTCAAAGAGCTTTTGTAAAATGCGGGGCAAAGGGTGAATTTAAGAAATTTAATTTTGTTGTTGATTCTAACTTTTTAGTAAACATATTAATAAAATACAACTTAAGACGTGCAGTTGAAGATAGCTAGAGTGAATTTTTTATCTACAATTTGAAACTTAATATTTGACATGGGAAAGGCCGAGTAACACCCGCTAGTCTGAATGTATATCTATTCAAAATATTACAATTAAAATTTATTAAACCTACCTATGATTCTATAATAAATTTAATCTTATACATTGTTATTATTGACACAAACTAAAATTCTATTATGGTAACTGTACACAGTCTCAAACCTCCTTATAAAATAAAATAGTATCTAATAAGAAAGGGAAATTGTTGCATTCACGTAAAAAAGTGAGAAAAAATGTATCCCATAGTCCGAAATTAATTCTAGAATGCCTGTACATGGTTCTAATAGATGGATTTATGTATAGCACATAAATTTATCGGCGAAAAACTTCGCCATTTTCGCAGCGGCAGCGCTGCCTCTTCCGAATTATAACTAAAAAGAGG
Organism: Drosophila montana; assembly: GCF_035044405.1. Taxonomy (NCBI): domain Eukaryota; kingdom Metazoa; phylum Arthropoda; class Insecta; order Diptera; family Drosophilidae; genus Drosophila; species Drosophila montana. The sequence goes on from NW_026996785.1 coordinate 269,857, forward strand.
TTCTAGCCTTGAAATGCGTTTTTTTGTTTAATATTAGATGGAATGGGGGTGTTATAGAACACTCCTAGAGCCTAAATACCAAATTTGACGTATCCAGCTCTTTTCTTATTTGAGTTGATAAAAAACAGTCGCTTTTATCGATGTTTTGGAAATAGAACTCGATATCGATAGGTATAGGAGAATATATACTAGCACTAACCAAAGAGCATATAGATGGGACAGAAGAAATGTGGGCACTAAAAAATCGGTGACATCTGGTCCAAAAAAAGAGTAAGATATACATGTCTATATAAAAAATGCCCACAATTTCAATTTTTCTCAAATGTCGGAGGCATTTCTTCTCTTTTGAAGGGACGAGTAATATGAAATATGAAATGGTTTGCCACGTCGATGCGAAATTCTTGCATTTTAGCTCGTTATTATTGGAGAGGGTACCTAAGCGTTGGCATGTGTGCATTTAAAAGTTTTTGGACTTGCCATTCACGCATACTTGCATATCTTAAATATTTATGCTTCTATGGGAAACGTTGTCGTTATTTATATCGGTGCCTATTGTCCGATCTTGATGAAATTACTGCATATATATATAGCATCCAAATAAATAGGAAATGATTTAGAAATTTGAGTTGTCCAAAATGTGAGTCACCTTGATTCTATTCTATGCAATTTTTCTGACTTTTATCGATTTTATGGAATGAGGGCAAACTATCTATAATCGGAAACAAACTCGTTAAGCACGGGCACTCGGAGGACATACGTTCAAAAATTCAAGTCTCTTGGTCTTATAGGCTCTGAGAACTTTGCGTTCATACATACGAATGGACAGAAGGACATTAAAGTCAGTGGGGTTAACGTGAGCACCTGCCACGATGGTTTCATATCACCAATTATAGGATTAATTTAAGCGTCAATCGGCGCCCCCTTGGAACATCAATTCCGCAGGTACCAATTAAAGTCATGGCTGTTTGGCTGTGTCTTTTATCTTGGTTTGGCACGAGGCCCATGATACCAAATCAGTCCTCTGGTCAGAACTCGTACCCTAAAAGGTTACTTCGAGTTTTAACTCTATGAAGCTGGGGACTGGTAGCCCCGGACAAGCACAATGCTCAACGAGGCGCCCATTCGTACACACCCCCCACGTTCGTACCCCTCACTCTTACCCCCACCTTTGTTCATCGACCATCCATCATCATTCATACAATTCCTTCCTGCGCCATCCCATGCCTAGCAAATGCAGCTTTAGCAAACTCACTCATTCTGCTAATCCTATCGCTATTGGAGAGTGATTGACTTACGTCAAGGCCGCCACTAACCTCAAAGACGCCCATCCCCCGAAGATCTCGATAAACTGCATACCTTGAACGCTCACAGAGAACATGCTTCCATTTCTCTGCAACCGAGCCACAAAGGCATTCTGGACGCTCATTCTCACTTATGTCCCACCTGACTAGCCAGTCAGACAGAACACACTCTTTCACCAATCTCTTGCACTCACTAAGCTCTACACTCTCCACATCCCTATCCGCTACCCACTCATTCTGCAGAAATGGCAGCCGCCTCTTGATTCTGTACATCAAGGCTCGACGCCGGATGTTCAAGTCAAGAGAGGCTACTCCCAACAGTACCTGCATTGCCTCCTTAGAGGCAAGCCAGCAATTTCTTTCTGCCAACCACAGTCGTGATCGCCCTACACCACACAGACAATCCATAGGCTGCACAAGCAATCACTCCTCAAAATACGACGCAGTTGCTCCACCAAACCAAGTAGCCTAGCCTTGAGCCTAGCGATATGAGGAGTGAGACACATCCTCTCGCCGAAAATTATGCCGAGGTATTTCACCTCAGCCGCATACCTCATATTCACTCCATTCAGTCTGACAATGGGAGGTCGACTAGGTGCCAATCTGCCCTTGAGCAGCATTGACACTGTCTTGTCCATTGCCAGGCTGACCCTAACTCTTTCACCCCACTCATATACAGTGCGAAGGACATACCCGCTTTCGTCGCAATCTCAACACGCGACTGACCCTCAAACAAGACGAGCAGGTCGTCTGCATACGGACAACACATCTTACACATCTGCGCGAGCTGCCCAGCAAGTGGTCAATCATGAGGTTCCAAATGAATAGACCCCAACGGGCAATAGGGTAGGACACACTGCCCTACAACACACGCACGTCTGCCCCCATATCCATCCAAGCTTCTCAATACACTCGCCCAACTCAGGTAGTCGAATGCACCTTTAAAATCAAAAAAGATGGCTAGGACATACGTGGAGTTGCTAGCCTCAACAGAGTCATTATCTTCTACGTATCCCCAACACATCTGCTCTTCCCAAAACCAAGTTGACAGACATTTGGTCACTCATTCTCTCCTGAATCCTTCCTACCATAATCCTTTCCAGAACTTTTCCAAGAACCGGAAGAAGACTTATGAACCGTAAAGATCTAGGGTTGCTCCTAATTCTGTCGGGCGACTTCAGGAGCACTATCACTTTCGCATACTTCCATTCATTGGGGAAATAACCCTCATTCAGACACTTTGCATACATCGCTTTCATATATTCTGGAATTGTCTTTAAGACAATTTACACATTTCCCCAGTGAATCCATCCATACCAGGCGACTTCCTCGACTTTAAATTCGAAAAAGCCACCTCCAACTTACTTTCCAGAAGCGGGTCAACAGGATTAACCACACTAACTGGTGAGTCGCCCTGGTGAAGAACTCATTCAACAGAACATCCACATTCGTTAACTAGACGTAACCAACACGTACTCACATACTCACATCCGTTTCCCTGCCTCTACCTCGAATTTTTTTTATAAGCACGCCCCAATTGATCATGCTTATTGCGCTCCAGAAAAGAGCGCCACTAATCCTCTATCACCTTTACAAGCATTTGCTTGTACTCATTAATACACCGACTATATTCAATCCTGAGTTAGGCTTTACCATCCACATTGCTAGCTCTGGCCCTTTGAAATCGCATCCGAAGAGATTGGATCATCCGCCACTTAGTGCTTAACTTATTCGTTCACCACTTCACCTCTCAAACATGCAATCATTCGCACCGGGTATCCACCTATTCACACATACGACTTGCTCATCCACATTCAATTCATTAAATGCATTAAGCGAAACTTGCCCCCTGCACAATGAGTCCACGAAGGGACCAATTCACGCTACAAGCGCGCCAACGATAATCCCCAAAACTTTCATTCCTAATGTGACAACAATCTCAATCGGATTGTGTTGACTCACACCAATGGAAAGCATACACATTCATTGCTATCGCATTCACAAGAGTGATACCAAACGTGCACCACTTACTGGGTTCGTTACCGACCCGAACATCCTGGGAAGCGGCCTACTCGGTTAGCATCTCACCCCATGTGTGGTTCGAATACCCAGACCAATGTCTGGATACCTATTAAGCCACATGGGGGCGATGCATCAATATCAATGATGACTGATACGCTACTATCCAGTAGTAGCACCTCATCCAAATAAGCAATATACAGTTCAAGGGGATAAGGCTCACACACACCACAGTCAGTTGAACTCACTAAAGTGCATTCAATACTGGCATCATTCACAATGATAGTGGAGTTGGCCCTGCTGTCAGGAAGTACCCGCATACATGCGGGCAATCCCCTTACACAACCTCAGGTGGCGTAGGGTTTCTGCAGCAGGTCAACGACGCTGCCCCTTGCACACATCATAGCTCCACATGACACATAGCTGCTTACGACCTCTGACAATTCAGCTGAAGAAATTAGCTAGACATTTTAATGTCTAGCATTCGCCCGCGCAACAATCGCCCCATATATGGGGCAGGCTAGAGACATCATCGGATGTCCCGACGGCTTGCCCTTAAAGGAGCAATGGATCAAAAGGAGCTCTGAGCCACGAGGTGACCGCTCTAACCGCTCTAACCGCTCTAACCATCGCGGTACCGGGTCAAAACTCCTCTCTCTAAATGAGAACCACTTGACGTAGCAGCGCCCGATTTATAAAAGGGTTTGCATGGCCACGCCAGCACCCTCGAGGACGACAATAATTGCTGCGATTCCTCCCACCGTCCATGGCTTACTTATCAGCCGGACATCTTTCTTAAAGGCCTCAGGAGACATTTTGTCCTTTAGATTCATCTCATACAAGTCACCCATGAACTCGTCAGGGGTGATATGTGAGTGAACGCCCTGAATCACAACTTTCGGCCTTTATTGCAAAAATACAATTTTCGGCTGTCTGTCGTTTTTAGCTTCGTCTCGCCATAGCTATAACACTTATGATTCGTCTTTAGTGTCTGCCACTCTATCAAATAATATCTATAGACCTGATCTTCTCATCTTCCTTGAGCCACCAACTTCTAGATACTCTCTGTTACCCTTAAGTTGGCACTCCTTCAGCAACATACGCAAACTTTGCAACTTTTAACCTTGCCACATTTGTTCCAAGCAGGTTTTCATCCTTGAATACAGGCTTAGGTTGAATCCAAGATTATTCTATGTATCTATGTATATTTAGACAAAGGGTTGAGCCCCAAATTTGCTCTTCTTTGAGGCTGCGTCCCCTTAATAATTTTTTATTTAAGCCAATCTATTTTTTAAAATAATTTTTCTTTTATTAGATTTATTAGATAAACCATTTTTTTGACTTAGGGCTTGGTTCATATTTATTTGATAATTAAACTTTTTTAACAACCGGTTATCGGTCCCGGTTTGTGCTAAGACTGCGTCCAAGTCACTGTGTTTCTAATTCTTTACACCAAGCTTGTCAATGTCATTCCGTCACCTCCCCGTAATTTTACCCAAAAGTCCGGCTTTCTATTGAACCTCTTTTCCTGTAGTTTCTGTATCCATTTAGGAAATATGGCCTAGCCAACGGAATCAGTACAGTGTTGTACAATTGCTTTGTGTTCTTATAAAGCTCATACAGTACGGTGTTCATGTACCACCGGAATTCTTTGTCAATGTCCAATTTTCATTAAGTAACACGGGTTTGCATTGCTCTGTTTCGGGTTTTCAGAATGATGTTTTTGTCATTTGTTATGACTGGTTTTAGGAAAATAAAGTCCTCTACAACTTTGAAATCGTTCTACAAATTTCACGTCACAGATTGTATGTATGTATGTATAGAAGAGAGCTAGAATGTTTGTGAATGCAGCTCGCACATAGCTTAGGCAATCAGCACTCCCAGCTAGAGTACTTTTACTTGTTTTAATGTGGCTGCCATCTATAAAATAACTGAAATTTATTTTAAAAGTTATTCTTGGATTTCCTTCATATCAATTGCTCTTCGAAAAGCTTAGTCTCCTAAAAGTTTAAAATTAGTGGCCAACTATAATGAGCGAGATGCAAGTTGCTTGGATGAATTCTCATATGATTTTAAAAATTATCCAAGTTGTGTCTAGAGATTTCTGTGAGACACCCGATAGTGTTGTTTAAAATAATTTTTGGTGTATATAACGTTCCGTTTTCCATTAAGGTTAAAGTTATCTTTTCTCATTGGGATGTGGTCACCTCATTCGATTGTGTCGGTGATTCTAAACTCGCAGTAGGGGCTTAGTTCTAGTAAGCATATTGCTAATTAAATTTGTGTATATGTGTGTTTGTCATTATTTGATCTGAAACTGATATCGTGGATGAATTTTTAAAAATTTTTTTTCCCGGGCAACTTTGGGCTGTTGTAGCGAAAGCTTATGTAAATATTAAATAATTAAGGAATAATGTAATATAAAAATAATTTGAATAAAATAATGTAACATTTTTATAATTTGATTTAAATAATGTAACATTGTTTTATACTAAATTGATATTGTCCGGGTCGAGGTCAATGCTGGTCACGGTCAATTTTCTCTTTGAAGCGACAAGTATTTAAGTATAAGTATTTAACAGAGAGGTTATTTTTAAATGTAGCTAGATTGCATTCTGCACCAAGGCAGAATTGAATCTGTACTTGTGTGTTTCTACTAAACTGTTGTGCGGGAGGTAGGATGCAGCAAGTTGCTTGCGCAAACAAAAATAATAAAAACGAATAGCCATAGTCCGAAGCTATGACCACTTGCGAAATATAAACAATACGACCAAGCTACAAAACCAAACCAAATCTACTCTTTGTTCACCCCTACTTGTGCACGTACGTTTTTTTTTGCAATTGCGATTGTTTTTTATGCTGTGCTGTGTGTGCTTCTCTTTTATTTAGTTTTTTTCCGTATGAATACAAATGTTGGTGTGGCGGTAAGGCATACCTGTTGCTGTATTGCGTATTGTTTTGTTTGACTGGTTGGGCTATTGTTGGTTGTGTAATCTGATAATTCGCGATTGGTCGGTTTCGGATCAAAGTTCCTCCACCGTCCAGAACTATTACTTTGTATAATTTTTGGTGGTTGGTATTTAGGATTAGGGTTAACTGAAAAATATCTAGGTGGTAAATGTGGCGGTTGTTGTCTAATTTTGGGTATAAAAGAATTTCTGTGTTCTTGGTTGTCTACTATGCTGCACAGATGCAAGGCGTGACTCAGATCTCATGGCTTCTTAATAGCCAGCAGTCGTCCAAGGCTTTGCCCCGTTTCCATGTAATCGAAAAAATCGATATCGAAATACTGTTTTTTTTTTTTATTAATTTTGGTAAATTATAAGAGCTAGAGTCACCAAACTTGACATGTAGCTTCTAGAGTAGTCTATATATATCAAGTATCTTTCATTTTATAGCTATCGCCACCTCCCTGCTACCACCTAAAAGCTATAAATCATGTTAGTAAGCTAACTTGTATTGCCTATCTAATTAAGACACAATTTAAATGCAATAGTCCTTTTGAGAATACACGAATATTTTATAGTACAATAAGATATATATATACATATATGAAAATTTCATCAAGATCGGTTAAGAAACACGAGAGAAAATGTGTTTTGGCCTGCAAACACGTGCAGCAGCAAGCGCAAATTCCAAGAATTTCTGTATACATGTACACACGCACATTTATGCGCGTCTTCTATGAATTCTATCAACATCATTGCAATTGCGATTGTATTGTTTTCTGTGCTGTTATATTAATTAGTTTTTTTTTCATTAATACTTAATTATTGGTGTGGCTATTGAATAGAGGTGGCGGAAAGTAGCACGTCAGTTACGAGTTCGAACCCTGCCGAGGAAACTATTTTTTATTTTTTTTGGCTGGTGTGGCTGTTGCGTAGAGATTTATTACTACTACAGCTTATCTTACACGATAAGCTAAATTCAGCGAATCTTCCACGCTGGTCCTTTGGATTTTTTCCTTTTTGTCCTACGGTGTAGCGGCAAAGCGGCGTAGCGACGGCGGGTGACTTGGGATCCTATGAGACACCGGTGCGCGCGACCCTGCGTAATGGTACTAACGGGTTTTCTGCAATAACGACCTGAAAACGTTAGGGGATAAACACGGCAAAGATTGTCTTTACGGTTCGCAATCGGGCTTTGGGTCTTTTGAGGCACTTTTCGAAGTACTTAAAGTTTCGCGCCATTCTTTAATCTACATCAAATGCCTTTGGTTGGTGTACCCGAAACAGTTGTAAAAAATAAAGGTACCTAACTCAAGGTGTCTGTCAAATATATTGGACAGCAACACTTTGTTGCTACATAAACATAACCCAAACAACGACACTTTGTCGTTACGTAAACATATCTCAAGAACAAGCAATGTAATTTGATCGCACTTGAATGTAGCAATCAAATTCAGCATTCCCATGCCTTGACCGCTCATGATATATATGTGCATGACTCTCTCTCTCTCTCTAATACATATTAATTTTATATGTTATATATATAGCATACATACATAAGGCTGCTCTGTCGCCGACTTCTCTGCTGCGACGCAGCCTTAGGCTAAGTTCACATTTAAGAACCATTGAAGAGACAATTCAATAAATGCCTTTAAAGGAAATAAGACGTGTGGTCTTTTCCGTTCTTATACATGAGACGTGAGATAACCGGGAACTACACCAAACACACTAAGTTGAACTCATTATTTTCCATTAACTCGTTATTTAGGGCGAAGCTTAAAGGTCAGTGCTCTGTTGGGGGCGGATTAAGGCACACATTAATCACCGTTTCTCCTGCATAGTCAGTCCTATTAACACGTGAGATCTTTTGGTACAATTTTTAATTGGATGGGCAGATTTTACTGGTCCTAGGGATATACCTTCTTTTAATACAATTATTCCCTTTGTCGTGCGCACTTTAATAATATCTAAATGTTTAAATTCCATCAGATTGATGGAAGATCTTGTGTCAATGACATTCATTAAAACCTTATCATTCAAGTTTAAATTGATAAATGGGATTTTGCTTGCTTCTCTTATCTAAGACTTCTTGGAGAACATTTTCGAACGAGTCCAATTTCCTCTGCTTGCGCTGCTTATTTAACGTATAATCGATGGGCTGTGCATAAATTCGAAAATGCGTGGAATACTTGTAGGTAGTGCATTAGATTTTTGTTTCTACCATAATTTATGTATTTTTTGAACTCAAAATGTGTTCGCTGGCTTTCATTTATTTCTGCAATTACAATTGTTTGTTTATTTTGACTTTTACTATTGGGTCTTGGTTTGTCAGGCGAACTATTCACATACAAGCCTTCTTTGTGTGCTACATGTTTTAACTTTTGTACTGGTGTAATATCATACGTAGCCAACATCATAAATAACTTATTCTATAATTTACTTGTTATAACAGCTTTGATTGTGATTTACATTGAATTATTAATAAGGTTCGTATTGTTTTCAATGTTAATTATTATTATTATTTGAAATTATAAATGATTTGCTTTCGAGTTCCTCTATGAACTCACTTATAAATTTCTATGGTAATTTGTGTTATATAGTCTTCTTTACAGGTCTCGGAAAGGTTTTTGTGTCTTGAATTCCTCTACAACACGCTGTGTTGATTGAAGTCTATAGTTGGGTAAAGTTTTAGTATGAAATCAATTCTCTTTATAGACGCATTAAGGTTTTCTATGCATGCTGGGGGCTTAGTTGAGATGGTATTCTCACATCACCAGAGTAATAGCGGTGCTCTTTTTATACCCTGAACTCATTAAAAATGGGCAAAAAGGGTATCTGTGTATCTGTGTGAAAGCATTTCCTACCCCATAAAGTATACATATTCATGATCAGCACCAACAGCTGAGTCGATCAGGCCATGTCCGTCTGTCCGTCCATCCATCTGTCCGTCCGTATATATGAACGCAAGAAGCTAAGAAATTATAAGAGCTAGAGACTTACAATTTTGAACGTAGGTCCTCCTACTGCCCGCGCAGTACGAGTTTATTTCCGATATTCGATAACCTACCCCGTTTTCAAGTAATTGGCAAAAATCGATATCGAAATCTTGTTTTTTGAGCAAGTTTGTAAGTTATGAGAGCTATATATATATGTTATGCTCTGTTAAATTTGGTGGCTCTACCTCTTATAACTTATATATATATATATATATATATATATATATATATATATATCTCTATATATAAAACTGTTTGTCCTGACTGACTGACTGACTGACTGACTGACTGACTGACTGACTGACTGACTGACTGACTGACTGATTGGTGATCAACGCACAGCCCAAACCGTAAGAGCTAGGAAGCTGAAATTTTCACTGTAGTTACCTTATGTAATGTAGGTGCACGTTAAGTCGGGGTTTCGGGAAATTCCACCCGCAAGTGTGGAAAAATCGCGAAAAACGCTTGTATGTAACTTTTTTGTTTACCATCCGATCAGCCTCAAACTTATTTTCAAAGATCTTTGTTCAAATTCATTTGAGGGGTGTTTCACACTTTTCGAAAAATCCGTTCCTCCTTGGTGGAAATGGAGGTCAAAGATTTGGTGGGTGACGTTTCGCGCTCAAATTCATTTCCAGAGATCTATAAGAAAAATCATTTGATACGTGTTTCACACTTTTCGCAGAATTCAAACTTCTTCGGGGGGAATGCAATTTAAACATTTTTTGGGCGAAGTTTTAAGTCGTGTCCGATTTGCTTCAAACTTATTTTCAAAGCTCTACATAAGAACTTAATAAATACGTATTTCAGCGATTTGGGAAATTCCACCCGCAACAGTGGTAAATTGGCGGAAAACGGTTGTATGAAAGTTTTTTGTTTACCATCCGATCGGCCCCAAACTTATTTTCAAAGATCTTTGCTCAAATTCATTTGAGGGGTGTTTCACACTTTTCGAAAAATACGTTCCTCCTTGGTGGAAATGGAGGTCAAAGATTTGGTGGGTGACGTTTCGCGCTCAAATTAATTTCCAGAGATCTATAAGAAAAATCATTTGATACGTGTTTCACACTTTTCGCAGAATTCAAACTTCTTCGGGGGGAATGCGATTTAAAGATTTTTTGGGCGAAGTTTTAAGTTGTGTCCGATTTGCTTCAAACTTATTTTCAAAGCTCTACATAAGAACTTAATAAATACGTATTTCAGCGATTTGGGAAATTCCACTCGCAACAGTGGTAAATTGGCGGAAAACATTTGTATGAAAGTTATTTGTTTACCGTCCGATTAGTTTCAAAATCATTTCAAATTTGTTTGAAAACATTGATTTTATAACATACGTGCCACGGGCAAGGCCGGGTTATACCCGCTAGTATATATATATATATATATATATATATATATAATCCTTCATTTTATAGCCACACACTATAGCTACAAATCAAATAAATAAACCATTTTGAACTACCCACCAACCTAAACCACATTTTTAGTGGAATTATCTTTTTGAGAATTGCCTGCGCAGTACGAGTTTGTTGCCGATAATCGATGACGTTACCGGTTTTCAAGTAATCGATAAAATCGATATCGAAATCCCGTTTTTTAACGGCTAGAGTTACCAAACTTGACATGTATCTTCTTGAATAGTATTATATATAAATATACGTCAAGTATCTTCCATTTTATAGCTATCGCCACCTCTCCGCTACCACCACTTAGCTATAAATCAAATAAATAAACCAATTTTTTTTTTAAATAAATAGATAAAATAGGAGCAAATCTAAGGCATGTCACTCTTACCCTTGCACTCTTACTTGTTATACTCTTGTAGAGGGCATTTTAATTTTATCATGAAATGTGTAACGCATAGAAGGACATCCGACCACATAAAGTATATATATTCTATATCAGCATAAACAGCCGAGTTTATATAGTCATGTCCGTCCGCCCGTCTATCTGTTTCTATCCGAACTAGTCTGTTATTTTTTAATCTTTGCATAGGGCCAGCCGGTTCGGAACACTATATCAAATAGCTGCAATAGGAAAGATCTGTTTTGCTTATCAAGATATTTTAATCAAACTCGGCATTTATAAGTTTCACTGTGCTCTTCATATATTTACCAAAACTTATTAGCATTATAAAGCTACCATCGGAAAGATCGGTCGCGTAGTTTTTTTTTGTGAAAGCCAGTTGTGTGGTAAAATAAGTTTTTAAGCATGCACCATTGGTTGATTTGCTTTTAGTTTAATTTATTTTGATTGATTTTTAATATGTTTTATTTTAGAATTTAAATGTTCAGAAAATGTTTTTTTTATTTCGTCCCAAATTGTACATCAACCCATCCTAGCATCTGTGTCAATTTAAAAATGTGAACTTAGTAACTGTTATAAAATATTAATTATTTTCGCTAAGGAACTTAGATTACATTATCAACTGCCTAATGCTTTATAGCGAGACTTTTCCGGGAACATGGTATGATTGGCTTCCCAGTTTCAGAAATTAATGAGTGAGATGGTCGCACAAAATAATTTGGTAATAAAAAATTAATCATGCAAAGCCCCTCTGGGGCTCAATGGTTATTTCTGCATGAGGGTATTGTTTGATCTTAGCCAAATTCTATGTTGTCCCCAGGCTGTGAGTTTTGAGTTTTGCTTACAAGTTTCTTTATGACATTTGATTTATTTTGTATTTTATCGTCTATATGCTTATGTGCAACCGCCTGGGTGCAGCGGTGGATTTGGCACAATATATATACATATATATCTATATATGTATAAAACTGCTTGTCCTGACTGACTGACCCACAACACAAACCATAAGAGCTACGAGCCTGACATTTTTTGAAGCTTTCTTTTGTATGGAATATGGGTACTAAAACAGGGTTGAGGAGTTCAAGCGGTTCAACTCCAGCAGCAAATTTCAAGTTTTATATGTGTTTTTTTTTTTTTTTTTTATTATAATCTAGCCAATCATAACGTTTACACAATCCATTTTAGTTTAAACGGACCCAAATTCAATAAAAATGATCGCTCTTATCGAAAATAGAATAAAAAAATTTAATTGTATTGCATATTATACTGTGTCTATGGCACGATATGGACATAGGCAGGGCTTTTTTGAACTCGAAAAAATAACAATTGCTGTGTATGCTAATATAATATCGCAATGAAGGAGACATTTTCGACCCTATAAAGTGTATATAAGGTCCGCCAAATAACTTTTTTTTTGAAAATGCTATAAAAAAAAAACGACTGAATATTTTCTCAAATTTCTTTTTTTATTTGAAAGTACAATCCTTCCGGTTAATAGTGGAAAATAATTTCATTCAAATGGCTGCCTAGGCTGGCCATGCAGTAGCCTACACGATCGGTCCAATTTTTAAGCACATTATCGATTGTGTGCAGCTGTATTTCACCAATGGTTTCACGAATATTGTCCTTTAAAGCGTCAATTGTCTCTGGCTTGTCGGCGTAACACTTATCTTTGAGGGCACCCCACAAATAATAGTCCAACGGTGTCAAATCGCAACTCCGGGGTGGCCAAACGACATCAGCTCTGCTGCTGATTGATGTTGATGGCGCTTCACGCACACTTTCTGCCACAGCAGCAATATTCTCGGGTATACGCACTGTTTTTGGCTTTTTACGCTTTGGTTTATCGATGAGGATGCCAGTTTCTTTCACTTTTTTCACAAGATAACGAACATACTGAAGGTGCTTCTCTTCTTCCAAAATCCGTAGGCAATTTTCGCACACATTCTACAACATTACCATGATTTTCAAAGTAATGTCGCAATATTTCCCAGCGTTGTTCAAGCGTATACACAACGATATTCGTTCAGCGGAAGGATAAAACTAATTATCTGTCAAATCAGACATAAGCTAAGTGTTACCATTCACGAAATAAGCACTAGTTGAAAAAAAAAAAGGTAAATGGCGGACCCTATATATTCCAGGCTATTGGGCGAGTTCACATAACCATGTCCGCCTGTCCGTTCATCCGCTTTCCTGTTTTTTTTTGTTTATTAAGATCTTAACCCTTCTCGGTATTTATTAAGTTTGTACTAGAAGTATATAACTGCACGCGCACTAATACTTCAATGCAACTTTATATGCATGAGTACGCTCTAACTCTCAGACTATGTGAGCTTAAACATAATTGTGCTAAGTCGAATTTTCTATAAGCTCATTTCATTTCAATCAAAATCAATAATAAAACTGGCGATAAGCGAACCAGTTGTATAGGGCATTTCTACTTGACGACCGTGACATACAATCCGAGGATTGCAGGACCAACAACCGATCAATGGACCGGACAAAACTAGCTTCCGTAGAAGACCATTTGGCGGCCGCTGTAAATATCACTGCAAATATCGCTGCAAATATCTCTGCAAATATCGCTGCCAATAACGGTCCAAATATCGCTTGCATCGGCCGCTCAATTTCGCCGCGAGCTTTCGCAGCTTTGCCTCGGGGCTTTCCCTCTTCACCGCCGAATTGAATTTGCGCTCTCGAAGACGGGGTTGAGCAACCGATCGGCAACGCAGGGTTGCTGCGGCGGCTAGCGGTTAAATTCAAACTTTCCCTTTCCCTCACTATACGCTCATTCTAACGAACTAATTCTAATCTATTAGAACTAACTATACAATGCATAGATATGTCACCAGAATAATTGGATCACGATAAATCGCAACGACTGAGCTCCATGGGTGCCTCGCTCTCACTTATTGATTTGCGCCCTTGTGTTCATCTCCTTCTCCCTGCATAGCTTCTCAAAAACCCCGAGATCTACAAACATACATATGTATGTGTTGTGTGGATTTGCGCACAAGTAGATCGCGGGGTTTGTCGCGAGCCGGAGATTTTTTCTTCAATTGTGTGCCCTTTGTGTCTGTGGTACACACTTTCAAATGCTCTATCATATATTTCTTCGTCCAGTCCGGCATAATGAGAAAAATCTGATTTATTTATATTTAATAAAAACTTAAATGACCCAAATGAAATATTGATCTCTATATATAAAACTGTTTGTCCTGACTGATTGGTGATCAACGCACAGCCCAAACCGTAAGAGCTAGGAAGCTGAAATTTTCACTGTAGCTACCTTATGTGATGTAGACGCACGGTAAGACGGGGTTTCGGGAAATTCCACCCGCAAGTGTGGAAAAATTGCGAAAAACGTTTGTAAGTAACTTTTTTGTTTACCATCGGATCGGCCTCAAACTTATTTTCAAAGATCTTTGTTCAAATTCATTTGAGGGGTGTATCACACTTTTAGGAAAATCCATTCCTCCTTGGTGGAAATGGAGGTCAAAGATTTGGTGGGTGACGTTTCGCGCTCAAATTCGTTTCCAAAGATCTATAAGAAAAATCATTTGAGACGTGTTTCACACTTTTCGCAGAATCCAAACTTTTTCGGGTGGAATGCGACTCAAAGATTTTTTGTGCGAAGTTTCAAGTTGTGTCCGATTTGCTTCAAACTTATTTTCAAAGCTCTACATAAGAATATAATGATTACGTGTTGCAGCGATTTGGGAAATTCCACTCGCAACATTGGTAAATTTTACGGTCCGATAAGTTTCAAAATCATTTTCAAAGCTTTTTGGGAACGTTGATTTTTAACATACGTTCCACGGGCAAGGCCGGGTTATACCCGCTAGTATTATATATTCTAATATTTTTGTTTACTGTTTTGCTTAAAATCAAAAAAAATACTAAGTCACATTTCTGCAAGGGTAATTCTTCGTTGGCTTGTCGAAAAATGCTAAGAAAAGACCAAATATTGAAAATGTTCAATTTTTGCTTTAAAAATGTTTTATTGAATGTGTGTGCCTTCTGCTACCACAGGCACAAAAGGCACATAATTGAAGAAAATATCTCTGGCTCGAGGACAAACGCCGTGATCTATTTCTTCGCACATCCACACAACACAAATATATGTATGTTTGTAGATCTCGGGGTTTTTTGAGAAGCTATGCAGTGAGAAAGAGATGCACACAACTGCGCAAAGCATTGAGTGGGAGCGAGGCATACTCTGCACATGCATACACACATATGTATTTGGGCTGTAAGGATTTGAAACTAACATATGTTCATATATTATGAAAAGGCATTAGCCGCAGCGACGTTGTGCGCTGATCGAGATGCGGCTTCATACTGAACGTTCGGCTTTCGAAGCCGGCGTTCGGCTGCCACTCTTAGCAGTCTTATTTTATCTGGGCACAATGAAATGGTCGCGGGCACCCATGGAGCTCTGTCGTTGCGATTCATCGTGATCCGATTATTCTGGTGTTTGACATATCTATGCATTGTATAGCTAGTGCTATTAGCTTAACGGCTCCTTGCCTTTAATTAGTAAAGCTCTTATTCTAATACTGCTTACAACTAACAAAATCAACTATTACATTAACGGCTCCTTGCCTCTTACTTAACTATGCTCTTATTTTGAAACTGCTTACAACTAACAAAATCAACTATTGCATTAACGGCTCCTTGCCTCTACTATGCTTACAAACTATAAAAAACTATTAAATTATAGTACCAATAGCTCCCTGCCGTGACTTGGGTCATTACCGCCAGCGATATCTCCGGCCCTCGATAAACTGCGCTATCGTGGTCTTCACGGTCCTATTAGTCCTCTTGGTGGGAATCTCTTGAGAGCAGTTCGGGGCGGTATGCTAGACCTCTACACCCAGGGACTCCAGAAAAGCCTTGAAACTACGGCTTGTAAACTACACCCCGTTGTCGCACATGAACTTCTTAGGCACCCCTTACTTACTCAAAATCCTCCCTCAGAACGCTGTCTGCAAGTGCGCCGCCGTGGCCCTCCTGAGAGTGACCAGTTCCACCCACGTCGAGAAAGCATCATGGAAAACCAGAAGTATTGTGTTGCCATGTCTCGATCGTGGAAGGGGCCCGACGAGATCCGCGCAGAGTACCGCTATTGGCTCTGCTACCTGTTTCGTCAGCATGCGACCAGCCGGTTTTAATTTCTCGCTTTTGAACTTCTGGCAAATTTGGCAGCACTTCACGTACTTGGCGGCATCGCGGAACCATGATACCGTTTTCCTCACGCCTTGATGCCCGGCCGTGGGAGCATCGTGCTATTCCCGCAATACCCTCTGCCGGTGACCACTGGCCACGCATAGCTTCCAGGGGATGAAGTCCTCGTCGTCCGTCCGGTGGCCCAAATGCCTATATAACTGTCTATTTTCTTCTGTGTAGTCCGGGTCTTGGCTGGCTCTTCGGCGATCCTGGCATGCATACTCGCGACCCAATTGCAGGGGGCCTCGGCCACCACTGCTTGCTGCCAGCTCTTTACAGGATGCCTTGATAGGATGCTTCATCCCAAGCCCATTTCCGCACCTTCTTTAAGAGCGCCGTTAGCGGCTGTACCTGAGTCGCGAAGTTGGGAACGAAATGCCTGTTCCTGACACTGTCGCAACTCCTTACACCTTCTCCGGATCGGTACGTATCTCTTCTCTACATATAATATGCCCCAGGTGGACAAACCTCTCCCGGAAGAATCAGCATTTCTTTCTATTCAGCCTGAGATTGGCCGCTGTTAACCGGCGGAATACCTCCCTCAAATTCTCTACATGCTGATCTTGCGTTGCCCCTATTACCACGATATCGTAAAGGTAGCCGAACGCATGAAGCTCCATTTCCGGCCCAATTACCGTGTCCAAGACGTACTGAAAGGTCGAACACGCTGAATGTAAACCAAGTGGCATCACCCGCCATTGGAAAAGACCTCTTTCTGGGACTGTGAATGCCGTGCATTCCCTACTATCGGCTGCCATCGGTATCTGCCAGTACCTGTGCTTCAAATCTAGAGTTGATATGCATCGGGCGTGGCGCAACCGCTCAAGGATGTAATTAGTCCGGGGAACAGGCAAATCATCCGGAATGGAAATGAGCATTGAGTTGCCGGTAGTCGATGTACATGCGCCACTCGCCAGTCTTCTTCCTGACTAAGGCGATTGGGGCACTGTGCTGACTACGCGACGGCTCGATGGCACCTGCTTGGATCAGTTCATCCACCTGTTCGTCAATCACCCTCTGCATGGCTGGATTCTTCGGATAATACCTTTGCTTCAGCGGCTTGTCATCCTTCAGTAGGATCCTGTGCTTCGCGATGTGTGAGACCCCTTGCAGACCCTTGCAGTGCCAGTTCCAACTCCAGGAACTCCCTTAGTTCTGGATCCAGATCTGCCGGCCACTCTGCCCCCTCTGCACTGGGTTCACCCTGTGTCTCGCCTCTTCCATGCAGCGTTCCGACTCCAGATGGAGCTCCATGATTGCTCCGCTCTGGCGACTGCTCCTGATCCCCTGCGTCCATGTGGATCTTAGCCGTTGTTCCTAATCCCTCCGTCCGCTGGCACTTTTCCACCGTACCGCCTCCATGACCAGCCTCTGCAGCTCTACGCGCCACCTGTTGGGCTCGTCAAGCTCTCGGTCCAATCCCCAGTGAGGCCCCTCCCTCACTTCCTTCTTCTTTACATTTTCCTTCGGTCCCTGACGCGTGAGGCCTTCTTTCGGCTTTTCTTTACTCTGCTGCCGAATAGGTGCTCCCTTTTCATGACCTAGGCGGCCTTCATTCGGCTCCTCGCTCGTATCCTTTTCCGTTGGTTGTCAAGCAGGCACTCCTGCTTCCCGAGGCGTGAGACCTTCGTTTGGCTCTTCTCTTGCCTCAGGCCCCGCGACCGGCGCCGTCACCGTTTCAAGGACCAGCTCTGCCTTGTCGCAGCGTATTGTAGTGCCCATTGCACCCAAGAAATTCATCCCTTGGCTGACGTGGTCTAGCATCGAGGGCATGATGAGCATCTACATACTGATAACCTTCGCCGCTAGTCCGACCTCTGACCTCAATACCAGACGAATGAGCGCCTGCACGTCCTCTGCTCTTCCCCGAATCACCCACTTGTGTGCGCAATCTTCACTCATGAAGCTGCTATTGGCTCCGGTATCGATGGTAGCAGGCATCGTTCGCCCGCCGATCTCCACCGTAGCGACGATCCGGCCACCTTCCACGTTCAGTGGGTGTCGTGTCCGTTTGTATCGGCGCCGATCCTGTCCTGGGCGACGCCGTTGCCCGTTTCCCGCCTCCGTGCGGCGAAAACAATCTTGGCTACTCCTGCCCTGGTTCCCACATACCCCACAGAACAAGTCGGGTGCGTTGGGACATTCCCTGGCAAAGTGCCCCTCCTGTGCGCACCTACGACATACTTATTTAGGGGCCGTTGCTGGCGGGGCGGAGACCCGTTTATCCACACCGGTCGCTCTGGGTCCGATGGGAGTATACCGGAATGGGTTAAGGTGTCCCCCCGTCTTGCGTTCTCGTATATCCGGTGGAACTCTTGAGCCGGCTCATATCTGGCATGACGCATCAAAGCACTCAACTCTATTAAGTACTCCTCCCCCCACGCGTTGCCTGCGGGACCGGATTTCGTCCTCAAGCTTTTCGAAATAACGCGGCGGCAGGAAGAACTCCAAGAAACCCCTTCTAAACACTTAGTCCACTACTCAAGAACAAACGAGCGGCCCTGTCGCAGAACACCTCACTCATTGCCCGATCCATACCATACGTAATGGCGCGTTCCTCTAGGTCCCTAGGAACCCAAGGACGTCGGAGTGGCCAGCGTATCTCATACCCGACTTCCGGACTTTTTCCGGCACGTTCGCGAAGGACCTAACCTTTGACTGGGAATATGGCCTGGGATTGTAGGGAACACTACCCGGCTCGGCAGGGGTCCGCCTGACCTCTACGTCGATCAGTGCTGTTCGGCGGGCTTCATCTCTCCTGAAGTCATGAGCCTCCCCTTCCTTTTCCAGCCCGAACTCATGGGCGATCGCTACCAGTTCCACCTTGCGCCGCTGGTGGATCCAGCGCACGCCTACCCCCGGATTTTGGAACTCACCCGAATCCATTTTGATTTCTTATCACTCAATCTAGGTGCCCGCTTCGACTTCTCTCTTTTGTGGACTCTAGCTCGATTTCGTGTTGGTGGGTGGGCAATTCTCGTTCCGTAGGTTTATTTATCATACTTTTATCTTAGTCTTTCCGCATGATTATTTATTTATTACCATATATATAGGCATATTCTTCTTTAAATTTATTTATTTTATTATTTCTTTGTCGTAGTTTTTTTTTTTATTTTCTTTTCCGTCTATTTAACAAAACTTAAAAAAGAAACCCAAAAAAATAATAATAAACGAAACGCACTTAATGTTCTTTTAAATTGTAACCATCCTTCACTTTTGTCTTTGCCTTTGTTTCTTATTATATTTCTTTTCCTATTATTATTTTTATTTTTGTTTTTTACGGTCACTCCACAAAAAATAACATAACAAAATAATTCACATGATGTTCTTTTAACATTTAATCTTCGTCCATTTAACTTGTTTTGTGATTGTCTGTTCTTATTGTTCAGTTCGTTTTATTTATTATTAAACGCACCCGTTCTCATTGCTTTCGCCAACTGTACTTACGAATTCAACTTTTTAACGCGCGTGAGTTGAATACGTCCCACTGTACAGCCGCTGTCGCCTTAACGGCTCTTCGACGCTGATGTCGACTGCGCGCGCGTTTGTGCACATGTGTGCAAGCGTGGTCTCGACGTCGCCCGTCTGGCGCGCGCGCGCTGTACTTTTCGAACGACCGTTATCTTTCTGTTCTCGGCTTTGTGTGCTCGATTTTGCACACATTTCTGGTTGCCTAAATCATACAGGTGTTCATTTTATTGCCTAACACAGGCTATGAAAATACCTTTGTTAGGGTGTGTCCGACTACCTAATACCCTAGATTTATATCTTGCCCTTATGATGTACTATTTTTTTCCCTTTTCCTCTGCTAGGGTACATAAACTTTAGGGTATGCCCGACTAAAAAACCCTTTATACACCTCATCATCTCATATGTCCCTTATTTTTCGAAAACACTTATTTGGACATACTTGCGGGGCTTTAATCCACAACTATGCCGCGCCCCTAATCGCCTCCTAGGTCCCGAACCACACATACACGGCCGAGATTACTCACGCGGACGGCGGGCTAAGCCTCGATTCATACATACACGGCCGGGATTGCTCACGCGGTCGGCGGCCTAAGCCTCGAGTCAGACACACAGCACACTCTAAGTCTCGTTTTTCTTTCTCTACCTTGATACGCGTGTACTCACCCTGACGCTCGATCACAAAGTGCCGGCACGCTCGCAGGCGAGCCGTGCGCTTGCCTCGGCCACGAGCTTTCGCAACTTTGCCTCGGAGCTTTCGCTCTTCACCGCCGAATTGAAGTTTTGCTCTCGAAGACGGGGTTGAGCAACCGATCGGCAACGCAGGGTTGCTGCGGTGGCCGGCGGTTAAATTCTAACTTAAATTATGCGGGGTTCCTTGCCCTTAACAATATGCTCATTCTAACGAACGAAGTAAACTATTCGCTTAACTGCTCCTTGCCTTTAATTAGTAATGCTCTTAATCTGATACTGCTTACAACTAACAAAATGAACTATTACATTAACGGCTCCTTGCCTCTTACTTAAATAAGCTCTTATTCTACTACAGTTAATGCTTACAAACCAACAAAACTATTAAATTATAACACCAACGGCTCCCTGTCGTGACTTGGGTCATAAACATAACAGCTCCTTGCCGTGGATCTAAACTGTGGGGTGGCTGATCCAAGTAGCCACCTCACAGTTTACTAAAACATTTAAAAAAAATATTATAGCAAGAAGAATGGAATTCTCGGCCAAAGTCAATTCTGCCAAAGGCTTAAAACAAAAGCTGGTATAAATAAGATTAGACTGCTTAAAGTGGCACCGAACGAAAATATCTTTGAAAACACTTCAATAGATACTTTCAAAAATATGAGCAGTATATATTTAAAGAACTTAAGAGTAGCGCTAGTCAGGCCGGGGACCCAAATAAATACAGATAAAGAAAAAGAACCAAAATTGTCTACATTCCATGATGAACCCATTCAAGGAGGTCATAGAGGCATTTAAAAAACATAAGCAAAAACAAGTATGAGTGCTCTAGTCGGGGGTGCCCGATTAGAAAATACCCTGAACCTATAAATACTTTTAAATATAAATATAGGGTATATATTTACTTATTTATATTCATAAAATAATTCCAAAGTTAATATTAAACATATTTGAATTATTTAGACATATATATAGAAACTTACTTTACCCTATCCTGAACACTTAGAGAGATACCACTGTGGTAACTATACACTGTCTCGAGTGTCCTAGCGCTAACTTCCTCACTGGAGAGATTTGAAAAAGCCCAATCAATGTGAGAGTCATAATTGGTAGTGGGCGTTTTCAAATCTGATAGACCCTTAAATCCCTTCCTGAGCAATTCATCGTAAAGGCTCCTACATTTATCAAATTTGCTCAGGCATATTTTAAAATCTCCTAAAATTATGCAACTTTCCCTTAAAAATGAATGTTGCTGAAATAAATCCACAAACTCTGTTTTAAACAAACCAAGCGGATATAACGGACTTTTGTAAATCACAAAAAAACGTACAGACTTATAACAAAATATTGCATTCTGAATAAATCGTAAGGGTTTTAACGGATAAATATCCAAAGAAATTTCAATAAGTTAATCAATTTAATTGTTGAACGCCGTTTAGGAAAATCTGCCGACCGATATCTCTTTGAAATGATCGCCGACTATGGTTGCCATCACGCGCCCCGTTATCCATTTTTGGGGTGGTGTATTGTCCTCGTGTACCAGAACGAGGCATTATACTTCCAAGTTGGGCATGGCTATGCCACAAACTAAGAATGGGCGAGCTTCACGCAGTCGGTCAGCTGGTAAATTGCATATAATCTTGTACCGGTAGCAGTGCACGCATCCTTTAACAAGTTTGATGCATGCTTCTCGAGCATTAATAGGCCAGATTTGCTGTCGTAGAATTGAGACCATAACTTTGACGCCGGCATGGTAATTCTTTATGTGGATGTTTCGAAGAAACAATTCGACGATTAGATTTTCGAGACAGCAGTATGGGAAACTTAGCATCATATGGAATGGGTGTCTTTAGCAATCTTCCACCAAATCGAATGATTTTGAAATTGGTTTCTTTTTCTACAATTGCATAAACGAATGGGTTCAAAATTTGAAGATGATGCTAATGTTTTTGATTTTTCTACATTTGCACCACTTGTACCAATTTAAGAAAGGCGAGTCGCAGCTCCTGTGGTGATAAAACTGATTCGCGACTACGTTTTTTCGCTTGGAAAAAACGGTTGATGTATGCCGTGACGCGCACTAATTTATTGAACGATGAGCACCGCTCGCTCAGCTTCAAGATATCATTGTTCTGTAATGCTACAGAATGCCCTGTAACTGTCTTCTTGTTATCAGATGATTACATTTCTAGTGATATTTCAAATTGATACAGTTGCGACCATTTACTTGGGACTTGTCATAAAAATTCAGGACCATTAAACCAGAGCGGACAAACCAAATCGTCTACATTTGTGACCCTAGAAACAAATTCAGCTGGATTTGCTTCTGACGGCGCATAACGCCAGTAAACACCAACAGAAAGTTCTTGTATATCTGCTACTCTGTTGGCTACGAAAGTTGTAAATGAGCTGGGGTCTCTTTTAAGCCAGTGAAGGGTGACTTGAGAGTCTGACCAAAAATTAAATTGCCAACAGATGATCAGCGCATAATTCCAGTTGTGGAATCGATTTTGTTTTAAGGTAGGCCACACGAGACTTTGCTGTAAATAACTTCGCAACTACTTTCCCCATATCGTGGGTGCGCAAATAGATGCAACAGCCATAGGCATGGCTAGAAGCATCCGTAAATCCATGAATTTGTACGTTGTGGTATCTGGATTGGAAAAATATCGAGGAATGGAAATTTTATGTAATTCTAATAGGGTTTGTTTAAATTTTTCCCAGGTTGTGTGTAGACTTATGGGAATAGCTTCGTCCCAATCCAACTTCATCCGCCAAAAGTCCTGGAGTAAAATTAATGTTTTAGTAATCAAAGGACACAATAATCCTAACGGATTAAACAATCGAGATGCAACTGAGATAATATTGCGCTTAGTTGGCTTTAAAGAATTATATGAGTTCTCAAGAGAATCATTGAATGCATCAGTTTTGGGATTCGACCTCATTCCAAGAGTTTTGACAGATGCCAAAGGATGAAATTCTAGCGACTTTTCTTCACTATTTCCAGTCAGCAAACTTTTGTAATAATCTCGAGCTCTTTTAAACTATTTGCTCCTGTTATCATGTCATCCGCATAAAAATCGTTTTTGATGACGTGAGAAGCAATTGGGTGAGATTCTGCGTTGAGTTCTGCTAGTTCAAAAAGGCAACGTACGGCCAAAAAGGGAGCGGAGGCAGTGCCGTAAGTCACAGTGTTGAGTTGAAATGTCTGTAAACTTACTGATCTATATTGCCTCCATACAATTAACTGAAACTTTCGATACTCCTTAGCTGTAGGCTGTGAAAACATATTTATGCAACCGAAATCTTGCAAGGGTTAAATATAGCTGCCTCTGAATAATTGAACATATCATCAAAGTCTCGTTTAGTGAGATTGACGTCGACGTCTTGCTTGACGCATCGCAAATTGGTGGTTATACTATCAGGACGCAGGACGCGTTGATGGGGAATGTAATAATGCAGTCCTGGAGCAGTTGACGTAAGCGGTGAGAGGTCACGATTTTCTTTCATAAAACGTTATACATATTTCGCAGTACGTCATCCTTTTCAAGTCTGCGCTCTCAAGCCAAAAACCGACGTTTTGCCGACTCAAAAGATAATCGCAATACTTTTGGACTCGCACATACTGTTTAAGATTTCGTTCACATTCAATTTGTTGGCTGTATATGCAGCCTTCGACTTCTCTGGGATCTGTTCTAATTCCCAAAATCGTTGTGCTAGAGTGCCGAGACAACTATTGCCACTATCAATTGCGACAGTGCTAACTAGTGCTTGCGGTGATGTGCCTTGCGAATATTTTCCTGACACAATCCAACCTAACACTGTTTTTTGAATCGTTGGATGTTCAGGAGACATCTTTATTTGGCTAACACAAAGTGGGTCGAAAAACTTTTCAGCACCTAACAGTAAGTCTACTCTCGCAGGTTTGTGGAATCGAGGGTCGGCCAGTTCAATATTTGGAGGTATAGTCCACTGTGAGGAGTGAATCTTCTGATCAGGTTGGTATGTAGAGATAGAACTCAGAATCCAAAAATTAGCCCCAAAAGTATGAGAATTCAAGCGCGATTGAAACGATGTATGGACTTTGTGTTTGTTGGTCGATGCAGTGATACCCACTGGGGCAATTTTAAATGACGCATCTTCACGACGTAGACGTAAGCGTTGTGCTAAGTCCTCTTACATAAAGTTTATTTGAGATCCGGAATCTAAAAGCGCTCTCGCGGGCTGGAAATGCCCAAATCTATCTTTTAACTTTACTACAGCTGTGGCTAGGATTACTTGTTCGGCACTAAGAACATGAGTTACATAAGCGTGTTGCTGTGGAGAAGCTGTGGCGGAACTAGAGTCTTGCGTTTGCAACTTCTCGCTCTCATACCTGTGAAGTACAGTGTGGTGTGTCTTTGAACACAATCGACATTTCGATCTTCCATTTTTTTTTATTGCATGCCCCTGTTTTAAACAGTTGATGCACTAGTTGTGTTGTTTCACAAACCCAAAACGTTGATAAACAGGTAGAGCGCTAAACGATTGACAGTTTGCGAAACTATGATCAGTGACTGAACAATAGCTGCACTTGGTAACTGCTTTCTGATCACCCTTAGAGCACGAAAACGATGACCCGATATGTCCCTTATTAGCCTCTAGCTTTGGTTTCGTTTTGCCCCTAGTTGACTCTTCGGCAGCTAAATGTTGATAGAGCCGATTCAATTTAGCAGCGCAATCTGACCACGATGGCAAGCTTTCATAGTCAAGCTGTTCTTCGAATCGAGATTTTGTTAACTGGTCTACTTTTGACATTGCTATTATCATTGCACTTGCAATATTCTTGTCATCGCCTAGAGACTGCAGAGACGAATACAATGCCGATATGGTATCTACAAGACCTCTAAGACTTGAGGCTGAAGGTTTTGTCATGTGAGGAATTTCAAAGAGTTGAGTTGCATGGTTTAAAAAAATATAGGGCAATTGTTTATCATAAGCAGCCATAAAACTTGCTAAAGCCTTTTCATAATTGCAGTCTATGATTTGAAATGCCTTTACTGTTCCTAAGGCCTCATCAGACAAGCAAGAACTTAAATGGTTAAATTTCTCGACATTGGACATTGTGGAATCATTGTGCACCAGACTTTCAAAAAGACAAATAAAGTTTTTGAATTCTGCATGCTTTCCACTGAACTTTGGCAAACACATTTTGGGTAATTGTGTCATATGATGTTGACTGAATGACGCTGATAAACCGTGATGACTGGGACGTTGTTCCTTCTTATTGGCCGATAAATATAAAGCCTTGTAGAAATACACACATCTACCACTGTTGCACTAGAATCTTTGCTAGGGTTCAATATATCGACTTCAGCTTGTATATCCATTATCTTTTCAATATACCCTTCTAGTAACTCCAGTCGATATTAAAGTTGTATCGAATCAAATGAAATTGTTTTTTCTTCAAAAGCGGTCCCTAACCGCTTAATATCTCCTAGAACTTTATCCTGCTTTTGCAAAGTCGCTATTAATTTCGACTAGACTTGGCGTCTTTAGCATTTCCATCATTAAGTGTTGACATTTGCACAAATGATAATGCTGAAAAGAAAATGTCATTGAGCTGTGCTCCAATTCTGCTTGGCAACAGCAGCTGCACAAAATCAGTGACAATGGTCAAACTTACTATATAACGGCTTAAGCAACAGCCGCTGCACAACTCACAAGTACAGTGTTACCTTGCAATACCGATCACGATGCTGACCAAGTGCACAAATTGAATCAAAGAGCACAATAATATTTGGACACAGTAAATTGTCAGGCAAATTGTTGTTGTCTATCCACTCGATCCCAACAGCAAAGAAGGGAAGCGGAAGAATAGAGGAAAATAAATAGCAATGACCTATGCTCCAAATTTCTGCTTCGCCACAGTAGCTGCAAAAAAAATGCAAAAATGCTTAAACAGTGTTACCTTCCAGTAATGAACACGGTACGTTGGACAAACCGCTAGAGTTGCGCCCAATTATGCACAAACACACTTAATCTTTCTTTTTTTGTAAATATGATTTAAGGGCGGTTCACTTGATTTTTTATTTATATATAAATCAATAATATGTGGCAAAAACTGATTTCTCTATTGCCTTTTGCAGGTTACAGCAACAAATTTAATTGTGGATATTATTATTATCAATTTTCGGAACGAAATACCTGAGTTTTCATTATAAGGTTTTCCAAACATTCCTTGATATTGTCCGAAATCCAAGAGGTGTCAAGATCCAATAACAGATATATAACGCCAGCCAGTAGACGAATGAAACGCAGCTCTTGGGCTTGTGCCGAACCAATATTGTACTTTTTGCAAAGTACTGCAAATCCCACAAATCCTAAACGAAGTACCTGCTCCTAAACGCCGTTTAGGAAAATCTGTTTTACACGTTTTTTGCTTCTTTTTGACTGCAGAGCTCGACAACAACTCCAGCACACTTTATCGGAGAGGCTTGCCGCAGCTAAGATGAGCAACGACAAGGTCAACGCTTAACAGGGCTCTTTACATAAATTAAGAGCCACTGTGCGTGTGAGAAACATCGCTGCATTCTGCACGTTTACATTATTTCTTAATTAGGTTTGAGCTGTTTCAACAACACGACTGATCCAGATATTTTCCTACCGCTTAAGCAATTAGATATATTGTTTAAAATTGCATCTTAATATAAATGACGATTCCCCTCTTTGGTCGCAGTGCATTAGGTATTACCTCGCAATCAAGACGGACAACATCAGTAAGCCCTGGAATTTCAATATTTTCATTTGAGTATGTTGAGGCCTCCCTTGAGGACTGAAACATTAACTTATCTGATCGAATATCTTCAATATGACAGTGAATGCTTTCAGTATTATGAAAGAAAATGTCTACGGCGGAACTGTTAACTAAGGGATCATTATGTGTTTAAAGTAGTTTTCCAGTCCGCAATTTCTCTATCTCATTTTGGACCTTATCGTCATGTTTCGGAGGATTAGGAGGAACAAAATCTCCTATGATAAACAAACCGGAAGCAGTTGTTGCTCTACTACAAGCTACGTTTATTGCAGTACGCTGCATACGAGAGCAAGTGTGAACCACTACTTTGCTATACGTAGCTCCCTGACTTTTGTGAATACTTAAACGTTCTGCAGGTACAACTGGAAACTGCCTGCGGTCAATAGAAACTTGCTAATTTCGAAAATCCAACGGTCACCTACTGGTAATAACTGTCGTAGATCGCCGAAAACTATGACAGAAATACCACCCAACGGAGAAGTATTTTTAAAAATTTGTTTTAAACGGGAGTCCAACTGGGAAAACATTTTAGAGCCTACCATAGATATTTCATCTGTAATAATAAGTTTAAGGTCTATTAACCTCGAATGCAAAGTATTAACTTAATCATTACTTAAAGCCCTCAAATCGGAACCAGATTGAATGACTGGTAAGGAAAACATGGAATGCAGTGTTGAGCCACTGATTTCGAAAGCAGCTTTACCTGTTGGAGCACACAATAGTATTTTAGGAGAATTTGGATCAGTTCTTGACCTGCTATTGTACAAAGATTTAAAAAGGGCTAAAATAAGTCGGCTCTTTCCGACACCAGCACCACCTCCAACAAATTCGTAGCAGACGGCTTTGTTTTTGGCATTGTGCAAAACATATGAAAAGTATGGCAATCCTAATACGCGATATCTTTCGACCACTACTTCTCGATTCCACTGCATTTTCAAGAGCATGCTGAAGCTCACTGTCATCTAAGCTATTATATTTCCTGCGATTGCTCTCGATTAACTCCTGATTCTGGCCGCAAAACGATTATCAGTCTCTTGCTACTAGTTCTACATTTGCATCCCTCCATTCAACATAACCAATTCTCGAGAATAATGGCTCCTATCAGTATTAATATTAAATCTCCTATAACCAATTATAATAAGAGCGCTCCTCTCTTTTAGCTGGGAAGCCCTGGGTATTTCGCTGTCATCAGCATCATCTATATTTTGGCGAGTACCACTATGTCGTTTGCTAAAACTGTAAAAGGCATCAAAATCAGCTAGGCATAAACAATCTAAAGCGTCGGGGCGCTGCCAATTCTTTTGAAATTTCTAACCTATCTTCATTTTTACAGAGTAAAACTAACAGCTCTGACCATCTTGTCTCTGCTGCCGAAAAGGTTATAAAAAAGTTCGGAAGACCAATCTGCCTAATCACCGCCATGACCTTCTTCTTTTCTGCTTCCCAATGAACAGTTTATGTGCGAATACTTTTCAAACCCCTATAGCCATCTTTACGTATTATAATTATTTTTTTCTGTTAATTTTTCTAAATACTCCTCAATCAGGGCTTTTGCTGCCCTAATGCCTTGTGTGGCGCTGTGCTTACGCAAGCAAATGGAAGTACTGTTCCTTATATTAATCATTTCCAATTTTTTATAATTGAGAAGTAATTAATCTGTTCTACAACCTCTCCTATAAAAGTTTCTAAGTTCTGACCTAACTACTGTTGTAAAACTTTCTGGACACTTTCTCTTAATGCCAGCAAAACTAGTTGGGAACGCAAGCTCCTCTGAATTACACTCTTCGATCATGTCTAAAGAACGCTGATTCTCTCCAGGAGCTTTAACTATTCTTTGCATGGCAATATTTTCGACAGGGACGTTTTCTAATAATGTTTCTTGGCCTCCTGGATTAATGTCTTCTTCTATATTATTCTGCTCGTCCATGGAGGCTTGAGCAGATCTTGCCACTAACTGCGATACTAAGTCCCTGTCGCCAGCAGATGCAACAAGCGGAACTTCGTCAGACGAAAAGGACGACAACTACTGTTCGTTAACAGTAATTTGAAGGCCTAATGGTTTCAGCCATTACAACATGGCTATATTCCATATATTCCTTCGTTTAACAACATTGTCCACATTGTCCAGGAATGGGTACATTGACCACTGCTCCTTTAATTGTCTTTTGACGGCCATATCCTAAATCAGCCTTTCCTCTTAAGACGTTAAGCCTTTCAAACAATCTGGCAGATCGGGAAAATCTAGGCCATTTGTTATAGAAGCTTTTGGTTTTTTGCCTAATTTAATGCTATGACTACATGTTTTGCAAAAACTATATTTATTTTTATCAGAGGGTAATGTAGAGGATAGATATAAAATATCGGAGCTTACTAGAAATTTTGTCCACTTGATGTGGAAACCATAAGCCTTTGCAATAAAAGGCAAACCTGATCGGGACCCTGCTTAACTGTTCTATTAAATGCAGCTATCTATCCTCTGGAAAACTATTCGCACGTTCACCCCTGTTCCTGGTAGCATTGCGCCTATTCTCTGCTATCCTATTACCTGTATTACTCCTATACTGGCTAACTCGCTGGGACAAACTTCTATTGGCGTCAAAAGTTTCCTGTCGTGCTTGAATGCGAGTACTTCGTCTTGCACTTGTGTTTTCTCTAACCTGTGATCTTTGACTCCTATCTCACTAGCTCTTCCTAAAAGTCGTCGTTCTATGCGTTGGCGATGGCGAGCTCACCGAATATTGTCTCGTTCTTGTTCGTCTGCTCTATAAACTGGGTCCTGTCGACGTCTCGAGTGGTCTTCAGTATTTTGTCTCCGTTCGTTTGCCCGGTAGATTGGTTCTTGTCTACGTCTCGATCGACGCGAAGCATCAGCCAATTGCTCCTGTAGCCTTACTGGAGAATTAGGTCGCCGCGTCGAGTGGTCTTCAGTATTTTTTCTCTGTTCGTTTGCCCGGTAGATTGGGTCTTGTCTACGTGCCGATATTAGACAATATTAGACAACTGCCCCTGTTGCCTTACTGGAGAATTAGCTGGGCGAGTCGAGTGGTCTTCAGTTTTTGCCTCTGTTCGTTTGCCCGGTAGATTGGGTCTTGTCTGCGTGTCGATCGACGCGAAGTATCAGCCAGTTGCTCCTGTTGCCTTACTGGAGAATTAGCTCGTCAAGTCAAGTGGTCTTCAGTATTTTTTCTCTGTTCGTTATTCTATATTCTGGGTCTTGCCTTCGTCTCGAGTGGTCTTCAGTATTATATATCTGTTCAGTTGCCCTATAAACTGAGTCTTGTCTATGAACTTGGTTTCGTTGCCTATTTCTATTCCTTTCAGTGTTTCTAAAATCATCATTTTCCCTACGCTGTCGTTGCTCAGCATATTCAGAGATAGACTTATTTAAGCAGCATTCGAACTAAAACGGTTTCTATTAATTGTCTATCACACACTTGCACATACACGCCAAATAGTAACGGCCGAAAACTATTTTTATCGCAATGTCTTATTCTCATTAAAATTATCACAAAACACTGGAAACGGTTTATTATCAATCGCTCGGAACCGAATTAATAAGTTTATTTGTTTAAAAATCGTTGGTAATTCGGTAAAAAACGCAAAAATCGCAAATCGGCAGTCGAAAATCGACAACACGCAAAAGTCTGTAGTGTGATGGCAATCGCAGGCTACAGACTAAATCGATTACGGCTTCTTCTCAGCATAATTGAAATTTGAGTGTTGGAAAATACTCACTCTCCTACAGCCAAAATTTGATATACATATGAAAATGTGCGCGCTACTAAATTTATTATTAGAATATCATATATAACAACATCAATCTAATGATAATATATATTAATATATCAGTTCACATTTATTACACTTTCTAATTAATAGTATATCTAGTTAATATTAATATTTAATTATAAAAAATATTTATAAAATATAATATAGTTCTTAAAGTTCGCGCGCTGATTTATAATAACAGTGTTGAAAAGTTCCACTTTGAGGTCTTAGAATGATTGTGGGGAGAAAATAATATGAACAGACATATGTATGTATGTACATTGTAATATATGGCCTAAGCCTAGAACGTATATGTGATACTGCACACAAATTTTTATGTTCAGTAATACATATGTAAATACATACTAAAACATGCATAAATACTACCACTGACAGCTGGCGCTAAACGGACATGACTAGGTCGATTTGGCTATTGATGCTGATCAAGCATACCTGTTACATATATTTGCACCAAAACATTATAACTTTTTTTTACCCATTTTCAAAAGGTTCAGGGTATACAAAAATAGTTCCTTCAGCAGGGCTTGAACCCGGTACAGTTCGCAACTCTTGACACCGCCTCCACTCGATAACCATAGCTCATACACGTAGTTCATACACACAGCACAAAAAAAAAACAATGGCAATTGTAAGACCCATACATATATTGTGTGTTTACATGTACACAGAAATCCTTGAAATTTGCGTTAGCTCCCGCAAACACTTGTCAATGTAGGCCACACGTTTTTTTAAATAAATTCTGTGTTTCTTAACCGATCTTGATCAAATTTTCAGTAGAGCTCATTGTGCTATAGAATATTCGTAAGTACTTAGTCTATTTAATTGATTTATAGCTACGTAGCGTCGGCTTTTACCCATTTTTGGGGTTCATTCCCTCAATGGGACTTGAACTCGTAACAGATCACTCTACTTACCGCCGCCTCTATTAAACAGCCAAACCAACAACTAACATAAACGAATTAAAATAGCAGCACATACACAAAGCACCGAAAACAATAGAATCGCAATTGCAATGCTGTTGATAGAATTCAAAGAAGACGCGCATGAATATGTGGTTGTACATGTATACAGAAATTCTTGCAATTTGCGCTAGCTGACGCAAACGCGAGGCCTACATCTTATTGTACTATAGAATATTCGTGTATTCTCAAAATGACAATTGCATTAAAATTGTGCCTTAAATTGGTGGGCAATACAAATTGATGTTTTTTTTTATTTATAGCTATGTGATGATAGCGGGGTGGTGGCGATAGCTATAAAATGGAAGATGATTGATATATACATATATACTATTCTAGAAGCTACATGTCAAGTTTGGTGACTCTAGCTCTTATTATTTACCAAAATAGATTTCGATGTCGATTTTTATCGATAACTTGGAAACGGGGTAAGTTATCGAATATTGGAAACAAACCCGATCTGCGCATGAACTACAGCTAAAATTACAAGTCTCTAGCTATTTTAGGTTCTGAGATCCTTGCGTTCGGACATACAGACGGACATGGCTAGATCGACTCGGCTGTTGATGCTGATCAATGGGTTCAGGGTATAAAAATATGTGACGTCATATTACAAAGTACGTACGTGAATGTCAGTAATGTCAAAAAGCTAAAACTTCCAAGCTCATTAGAACTCCATAAACCATTACAGACACACCAACAAGTGTTGTCGACAAAGTACTATTCGACACCATTGGTCCATTACCTAAGTCAGTAAATGGTAAGGAATATGCGGTCACGATTAGTTGTGACTTATCAAATTATCTTGTTGCCATAACTATAGCGAATAAAAGCGCAAAAAGCGTAGCAAAAGCTATATTCAAATCCTTTATTCTGACGTACGTTCCAATGAAGTCTTTCATTACGGACATGGTTACTGAATTCAAGAATTCCATAATTTACGACTTATGTAAATATCTAAAAATAGACAACGTTACGTCTACAGCACACCATCACCAGACGATAGGAACTGTGGAACGAAGTCACAGAACCTACAATGAATACATATTTTCCTACATATCAGTTAATAAAACTGATTGGGACGTATGGCTTCAATATTTAGTTTATTGTTACAATACAAACCCATCCATGGCACATGATTATTGTCCATATGAGCTAGTTTTTGGCAAAAACCCAAACCTACCAAATTATTTTAATAGCATAGATAGTGTAGAACCACTTTATAATATAGAAGAAGCCGCAAAGGAATCTAAATATAGATTAGAAGTAGCCTATAAGAGAGCTAAAATAATGATAGAAAATAATAAGAAAAAACAAAAAGAATATTATGATAGGAAAGTCTCAGATTTTAAATAACAAAATTAAATACACACAAGTTAAGAACACAAAAAAAAAATCATTTTTTTAAATAAAAAATAAAAAAATACAAAAAAAAATTTTTTTAACAACCAAATAACTTTAATGCAACAAGTTGCATTCGATACTATCGGCAGCGTAGATTTCGTTTTTGTTGTGTGGTCAGGGTATCGTGGGTGAGTTCGAGAGCACAGTGGTGCCCAAATAGCTGGAGGGTGGCAACGCCTGCCTTGCGAACCACTAAGCTGAACAGGGGAAAGCGGAAGAGTGACTGCGACTGGCCACCAGCGAATCGGGTGCCCTCCGTAATACCCTTTGCCTTCAACTGGGCCGTTGACCCAGAGATGCAGCTGTGCATATGGGCAGCAACGGGACCACCTTTAAATGTATGCATGTGTAAAATTTTGGCACCGATCATGTCGCTCCGCAAATGAAAAGAGCGCAAAGAATTCGATTTTGTCAGCGGTCAACGGCGCGGGTGCTTTGCACAAATGGACTTTCTTAAAAAAAAAAAACGTTAAATAACTTACAACTGATCAGCGAATCATACCACATAAAATCAACCAAGACTTCGAGCCGAGGAAAAAAAAATTGTAGAATATTTATTGCGCCGGACAAAGAAATAAAAAGATTAAAAAAGGAAAATTTCATAATTTCAAAAAAAAATAAATTCGTTAACATTGTCGGGCTAAGCATAAACGTAAACGTAAAAAGATAAAAGGTGAAATAATTTCGGACCTAAACGTGTTCATTAAAAATGCCGCTCGAGCTTAAAAAACTCTGTTCACATGACGGAGGGCTGGCTGAAATGCAAAGTATGTGTACAGACTTATATTGCATAATAGTGATCTATTTTTATATCTATTTCACTTTCTTACTTTATTGATATACCATGTATCTATTGAAAATATCTATTTCACTCCTACTCTCTTATTTTAATTTTTTTATTCCCCGTACCTGTACATTGTACTATTAAATGTGCATAAATTATATGGAGCCAAAGAAACGTACCTGTTGTATAAAATGTACTATTAAATGTGCATAAATTATATGGAGCCAAAGAAACGTACCTGTTGTATAAAAGGCACTAATTAAGGCGTGCATACTTGTCTGTATATATATATATATATCCTTGATATATGCATTTTTTGCTTTGAACTGAAACTGTGCTATCTTATGGTAAGCAACAATTGAATATTGAATACCTTTCTTACGCTCCGATGTTCAAGGCTTACGACTCGTTCAAATGTCGAGGTACCAGCTTTAAAAAATGTTATTACCTCACCTTCTTATACCCTGAACCACTAACCAAATAACATATAGACCGGACAAACCGTACATTCGATGGTGACATTCGTTATTTTTGCGGCTGGTCCAAACTCGCCTTCGTTTTTGTTCGGGTTCGAGACATGCCCGCATGCTCTCAGAGCAAGACAGTAAGAATACATATGGCCTGTGTCGTGGAACGGCAACGCTGTCTTTTTACTCGCTCACTCTACAAAAAACTGCTTTGGCTTACTCTCATCCATATGATTTGTGCGATAGAACGGCATCGCTGTTTTTTATCTCGCTCCCACTACAGGAAACTGCTTTGGCTTACTCTCAGTGCTCTTTCAATTTGTCTATGTACCGTTTAAATGTTTGTGTGTGTATGTGCCCGCACAAGCAAAAATGCCCACAAATTCAATTTTTCTCAAAAGTCGGTGGCATTTCTTCCCTTTTGAGGGGACGAGTAATATGAAATAATGAAAGGGTTTGCCCCGTCGATGCGAAATTCTTTCATTTTAGCTCGTTCTTCTTCGCAAGGG